>NC_056611.1:5511503-5684433 GCF_018340385.1 Cyprinus carpio
GGTGTGCAGTGGAGCAACTAAAGTGTTGTCCACTGAGCAACAGCGCGTGTAGATGAGGTCCAGTTGGTTGCCCGATTTGTGAGTTGCTGTTAGTAGAGACTCGCTTGAGATCAAATGAGGCGAGCAGAGTGTTGAAGTCAGCAGCCTGGGGTTTATCTAGGTGGATGTTGAAGTCACCAAGCAGTACCAGAGGAGTACCATCTTCAGGATAGTTTGATAGCAGCACGTCCAACTCCTCCAAGAAGTTTCCCAATGGACCTGGGGGACGATAAATGACCACAAAGTGGATTTTAACAGGGTGGGTTACAGTAACAGCATGTGATTCAAATGAACCGTGACCTGTAGGTGGTGGTTGAAGATCAAATTTCCAATCTTTCGATATAAGGAGAGCAGTACCTCCACCCCTCCCAGTCGTACGAGGGGTGTGGGAACAAGTGAAATGAGTGGAGAGGGCTGCGGGAGTGGCAGTGTCCTCAGGTTTGATCCAGGTCTCAGTCAGTGCCATGAGGCTGAGACCAGAATGAGTAGCAATAGAAGAAATTAAGTCTGCTTTGTTAACAGCGGACTGGCAGTTCCAGAGACCTACAGTAATATAAACCTAAAAATCAAAAATAATAATTAAAGACATAATATTTGTCAGGCAGGCCGTCCTTCGACGTACATAGCGTGCTCTCCGAGTGTTAGTAGTGATAGTAGAGATCTGAAAGCACTTAGTGAACTACAAGTGAGCAAAATAAGTATTTGAGGACGAGCTGTACAAAAATTGAAGGGGAGAAAAGCAATACTCAAGTGCCCTGTCGGTGTCCTTGCTCGGTGGAGTCGCGCAGGTAGAGTCGATGGTCTTTACACTCGTCGGTCTTCACACGAGGAGGCTTCACACGAGGGCTGCCGCGACCGCTGCCGCGGTGACACCTACCACTTATATATTTGCCTGATTACCTGTGATTGAAGTCAGCTTGTCACGCCTCTCTATTTAGCAGACCGAAACTGTCCAGTCCCGCGATAGGCAAACGCAAAACCAAACGCCACAATTCACACGTATTTGCCAGGGTAAGACACACAGTAATTAAAGCAAAGTTTCCCTAGCAACGATGATCACGCAGTAGTCTAATGAGAAAATGAGGCAAAAACACTTACAAACTGCTGTCCTTCTCTGTCGCTCGACTGTTTCTTCTGACAGGCGCTTACAAAACAGCTCTTTAAGTACTTTTTACCGGCTTACTGGCTATTGTCACACCTCCCTATTTAGCAGACCGAAACTGTCCAGTCCCGCGATAGGCAAACGCAAAACCAAACGCCACAATTCACACGTATTTACCAGGGTAAGACACACAGTAATTAAAGCAAAGTTTCCCTAGCAACGATGATCACGCAGTAGTCTAATGAGAAAACGAGGCAAAAACACTTACAAACTGCTGTCCTTCTCTGTCGCTCGACTGTTTCTTCTCCGCTGGGCTGTTGGAAAGCCCGAAGGGCATAACCAAATATTCAAAGTGCCCCCTGGGGGTATTAAAAGCGGTTTTCCATTCATCCCCCTTCCTGATGCGAACCAAATGATATGCATTGCGTAAGTCCAGTTTCGTGAAAATGGATGCTCCCTGCAACCTCTCAAACGATAAAAGGTACCCCAGACCCTTCTAACCAATGACGCCACTCCTCCAACGCTAACTTAACTGCCAACAACTCTCTGTTACCAATGTCATAATTACGTTCGGCAGACGATAATCGATGAGAAAAGAATGCGCAGGGATGCATCTTATCGTCTGAGGATACGCGTTGTGAAAGCACTGCTCCTACTCCCACCTCCGACGCGTCGACCTCCACCACGAACTGACGTGTGGGATCAGGGGTGACGAGAATGGGAGCCGAAACGAAGCGACTCTTGAGGTTGGTGAACACTGCCTCGGCAGTGTTCAACCACCTGAACGTCGTTCGGGGGGAGGTCAAGGCAGTCAGAGGTGCAACTAGTTGGCTGAAGTTGCGAATGAAACGCCGGTAAAAATTGGCGAACCCCAGAAACCGCTGTAGGGCCTTACGGGAATCTGGACTTGGCCAATCTACCACAGCCTTAACCTTGTCAGGGTCCATGCGCACTCCCTCAGAAGAGATGATGTACCCTAGGAAGGGAACAGACTGTGCATGAAACAAGCATTTCTCGTGGATGCTCCCTGCAACCTCTCGAAAGCTGAAGACATCAACGGCAAAGGATAAGAATTCTTTACCGTGATATTGTTCAGCTCTCGGTAGTCAATGCAAGGTCGCAGAGAACCATCCTTCTTTCCAACAAAAAAGAACCCCCGCCCCCGCAGCAGAAGAGGAAGGCTGGATGAACCCAGAGGCCAGAGAATCAGAAATATATTTCTCCATGGCCTCCCTCTCAGGAACAGAAAGAGAGTAAAGCTTTTCTTTAGGCGGAGTCTTACCTGGCAGTAGATCTATAGCACAGTCATAGCGAACGATGCGGAGGGAGAGAAGCAGCACGGGACTTACTGAACACTTCCTTCAGGTCGAGGTACTCCGCGGGCACGTTAGACAAATCCGCTGCCTTACTCTGAAACACAGAAACCAGACACAGAAGGACAGGCATACACTAAACAAGATTCATGACAGTGGTTACTCCATGTGGAAATTCTGTTAGTGCACCAGTCGACCCGGGGGTTGTGTTCAAAGAGCCACCGGTGTCCCAAAACCACTGGTGCAAGTGGTGAGTCCATGAGGAGAAATGAGAGGGTTTCGGTGTGATTGCCAGAAGTGATGAGGGCGATACTCTCGGTGGAATGAGTGATCCGGGGAAGTTCTTGTCCATTGAGAGCGTTGACGGTGATCTGGTGCGAGAGGGGAGTGATGGGGATCTGCAGTTGAACAGCCAACTTAAAATCCATGAAATTACCCTCCGCTCCTGAATCCAGTAGTGCATTGGTGCAGTGCGTCGACGTCTGCCATCTCAGTCTTACCGGGAGGAGGGTCGATGATGGTGATGAGGGCTTCTCGGCGGAGATCCCCCCGATAGTAGCCTCATACTTACTACCGGGCCTGCTCTTTTACCGGACAGGAGTGGATGAAGTGGCCCGCCCGGCCGCAGTATAGGCAAAGTCCCTGGGATCTCCACCACTCTCTCTCCTCCCGGGAAAGCCGAGCTCTCCCCACCTGCATGGGCTCATGATCGAATGCGGGGCTGACCGCGCTCGCACCATCGGCCTGGTGGTTCTCTGGGCTGGGCTGTGGACGGCTGGGACGCATCAGCTGGGTTACGCGATTAAGACGTGCGTCCACTCTCAGGGCCAGTTCTATCAGTCCGTTCAGTGTCTCTGGTAAATCCATGGCGTATATCTCCTTATAAACGCGTTCAGCCAGCCCATGCAGGAACATATCCCACTGCGCTTCCTCGTTCCAACGGCACTCTGCGGCCAGGGTGCGGAACCGAATGGAGAAGTCCGCCACCGAGCCTTCTCCCTGTCGCAGTTCGGCGAGTAATCTGGCCGCCTCCTTACCCACCACTGCCCGATCGAAAACTCTCCTCATTTCTTCAGAGAGTGCCTGGAACGAGGTGCAGCAGTTGTGTCCGTTCTCCCCCACACCGCCGTTCCCCAAAGCGCTGCTCTTCCTGACAGCAGGGTGAGCACAAACGCTACCTTGGTCTGTTCGCACTGAAAAGTACGTGGTTGTAAAGCAAAATGCATGGAACATCTCGTGAGGAATGCTCTACAAAATTCAGGCTCACCGGAATATCCATCTGGTGTGGGTAGGCGTGGCTCTGGTCCTACCGCTGCTGCTGGCGCTGGTGGTGGGGGAACGGGCGGCGTGGGGAGCGCAGTGGGAGTTCGTAGAAGCTGTACGAGTTGGGTGAGCTCGGACACCTGCTTCACGAGTGCTTGTACCGCTCGACCTGTGCCTGAGATGTTCTCTTCCTGCTGGTCCATACGTGAGATACTGTGAGCGATGAAATCCTGGAGTTGAGAAGTGCTTGCTGCATCCATGTTGGGTCAGATCGTTCTGTGATGAATAATGAGAGGATGCAAGATGCAAGTAAACAAGTTTAATTAATATGATGGTCAGAGTACAGACACGGGCCGGGGACAAACACTCAGGTGGTGGTGGTGAAGCAGGGACGAGATGGCGATCCGGTGGTGGTGCGGTGAAGAGCGTGAAGAGAACCCCAGGAACCATGGAACATCCAGACGACACAAGGAACTGACGAAATCCAAATGACACGAAGAACTGACGAAATCCAACGGAGAACGGGGCTCGATGAGACACAAGAACAGGACGCACACCAGGGAACAACCACAACGATCTGACAACATGAGAGGGAATTTACTGACATATAAAGGGAGGTGAAATCAACGACAGCTGGTGACACTAATCAACACAATGAGTAACCACACCCACACAATTACACTCACACAGACACCTCAGTGTGAGACAGCCGATTCATGAACCGTGACATAAACAAACTCCAGTTAGTCCAAAATGCAGCAGCTAGAGTTCTTACTAGAACCAGGAAGTATGATCATATTAGCCCGGTCCTGTCAACACTGCACTTGCTCCCTATCAAACATCGTATAGATTTTAAAATCTTGCTTATTACTTATAAAGCCCTGAATGGTTTAGCACCTCAGTATTTGAACGAGCTCTTGTTACATTATAGTCCTCCACGTCTGCTGTGTTCTCAAAACTCTGGCAATTTGATAATACCTAGAATATCAAAGTCAACTGCGGGCGGCAGATCCTTCTCCTATTTAGTGCCCAAACTCTGGAATAACCTACCTAACATGGTTTGGAGGCAGACACACTCTTGTCTGGCTTGTCTGGCTTACATATAACATACTAATACACTTATAATATCCAAATCCGTTAAAGGATTTTTAGGCTGCATTAATTAGGTAAACCGGAACCGGGAACACTTCCCATAACACCCGATGTACTTGCTACATTGTTAGAAGAGTGGCATCTACGCTAATATTAGTCTGTTTCTTTCTTATTCCGAGGTCACCGTAGCCACCAGATCCAGTCTGTATCCAAGTCAGAGGGTCACTGCAGTCACCCGGATCCAGTACATATCCAGACCAGATGGTGGATCAGCACCTAGAAAGGACCTCTACAGCCCTTAAAGACAGCGGAGACCAGGACAACTAGAGCCCCAGAGACAGATCCCCTGTAAAGACCTTGTCTCAGACGACCACAGGGACAAGACCACAGGTAACAGATGATTCTTCTGCACAATCTGACTTTGCTGCAGCCTGGAATTGAACTGCTGGTTTCGTCTGGTCAGAGGAGAACTGGCCCCCCGATTAAGCCTGGTTTCTCCCAAGGGTTTTTTCTCCATTCTGTCACCGATGGAGTTTTGGTTCCTTGCCGCTGTTGCCTATGGCTTGCTTAGCTGGGGACACTTCATTTACAGTGATATCGTTAAATTGATTGCAAATTATTGCACAGATACTATTTAAACTGAACTGAGCTGCATGATGACAACACTGAATTCAATGATGATCTGCCTTTAACTGTCATTTTGCATTATTGACACACTGTTTTCCTAATTAATGTTGTTCAGTTGCTTTGACGCAATCTTTTTTGTTTAAAGCACTATATAAATAAAGGTGACTTGACTTGACTTGTCACATGAATTTGAGTTTTTTTTAGATGAGTGACTATGTACCAGAGTTTAGTCACTAAACAAGCTCAAACCATCCTCAGAGACACGGCATGATTTCAATCATAATTTTTTTTATTTTTTTTTAGATGGTGTAAAATACCTCTATATCTCACCTGTGTGCTTACCTGAGGACAGCAATGAATATCAATTAGCTAAGTTACTCTTCTAATCTCAATTTATATCTGCTTTCTACTATTTTATTCACACTCTCACACACAAACACCTTCACAGAAAAACAACACTTAAATGTTTAAATGTATTTGCATAGTCTCTACAACATATAGATTTCATTTTAGGATCATATTTAAAGACTTTAATACAAGTTATACGATTGTTTGTATTTCAACAATATTTTCATTAAAAGCACATTTATATTATAAATAAATTATATTATTTAAATAGTTAAATATACATCATAATAGTACTGAATTTGTTAATTAATCATTGTTCGAAGGTATTCATTACTAAAGATGACAATAAAATTTCATATTTTTGGGTTAAATCTGACCTTTTCTTCTTAAGATTTACCCAGAAACATTTGCAAACATACCTGTTCATATCGTTAATAACCCTTCCGGTTATTTTCACACAATGAATACAGCTACTTTTTGTAAAGCTGTGGTGAAACAAACATAGGGTCAAAAACATTTTCCCAAATTCCATTTGAATTTTTCTAGATTTTTTTTTTTTTTTTTCATTTTTAACTTTTCTGAACTCTGTTTGAATGGTTAAATTAATTAAAAAGTAAGCCTAATTAATTGACATCATATAGCTCATAACATATATAACATATAACAAGTTAACCGCAATTTATTAAAAGTTTAACAAAAATCAATTGTTTGCCCTAAATGTGTTTTTTTTTACATTTATTTTTAACAATAATAGGGTCCTATGAATTTTTTTTTTTTTTGTCTTTTTTTTCTTTCCCTCAGAAATTCTGTTATGTACTTTAATTTTTATGGTAATCAAATGATGGCATAGAACATTAATTTAATCGATCTTTTCATCAAATAAAGATTAAACAAACCCTTTATTTATTTATTTATTTATTTATTTGCTGCACAACAGAGGTTTACTGTTAAAATTAAAACCCTGAATTTGTGTACTATTCTTTTAAAAATAAAATGTAAATAATAATTGTATCAGTAGTAGTAGTAATTCAGTAGTCCTCATTTAGTGAAAAACGTCACAAGCGTCATGCTTGAATCTGCACATCTGCACCATGCATCCACACAGAGACACAGAACATGCAGGATTCATATTTAAATATACTTTTTGCAGTTAATTATTCACAGACACTAGCTCATATCACCATTCGATGCAAGTGTACCTTCCTACTCTTAATTTATTCATTAAAATTTGGCAATTTCCATGACATTGCGCATTATCAGGTAAATTCCATATTTTATGATTGGATTCTGTCCATGTTTTCTGCAACATGGAAATCATAGGGCCCTACAAACACAGGTAAACAGATTGACACTGAAAGACACAGTAAGACAAACTCAACTCCAGTTCTTGTCCGGTGAAGCTGTCAGCCGTTTCTCAAGTGTGTGTCAGGCAGGTTTACACATGCCACACACAGAAAACCTCCACAGCATCCATCTCCAGCGCATGAGAAGAGCTGCATTCCAGCACTGGTGCCTGATCATAACTCAAGAACGTTTCACTGAGTTTGACAAACTGATCTTTCTTTCAGCCTTCCAGGAAAAAAAAATCCTTTCTTTTTGGACAAGTAGGTTGGAAAATGCTTGTGAAACATAAACCTTCGCTGTGGAATACCTATTTTTAAATAAATTCTTGTCATAGGTTAGAAAACCTCAAAAAGTTTCTAAGGAATGCTTTCATATTTGCAAAATATGCAGCCAACATGTTATGAAACATCAAACAAAAAACCAAACAAAACATCCCAGGTTACGTATGTAACCTTGGTTCCCCGAAGGGAACGAGACGCTGTGAGCCACTCCCTGCCTAGTGTGATTACGAGGAGCACAGCTAAGGCAAGAGAACAGAAGAGCCTGGAGTGGCTCGCAGATCTAGACCATAAAATCTGACAAACGTGAGGGGCGTGGACCATCCAGCTGCGTTGCAGATGTCCTGCATAGACACACTTGACAAGAAGGCCTTGGAGGCCACCATACTTCGGGTCGAGTGAGCCTTGACTCCCAATGGTGAGGGGAGATCAGAGGACTCAAGGTTTTAGGATAGTATCCTGATCAACCGCTTAGCATAAGCTTCTTCTGGCCGGAGGCCTCAGTCTCAGCGCACCGCAGAGGAAACATGTAACCAGAGGGTGTCTGCCCACTGAATGGCCACCAAGAGGGGTGCGGTAGGCTGCAATGGCTGCCACGTAGATCTTCAGGGTGGAGTGGGTCAACCCTGCAGAGAGAAGGGCCTGCAGGAACTCCAGAACTGTACGAACTGGGCAATTAACTTGGTTGAGCTGGCAGTTTTCGCACTAGGAGGTGAAAGGTTTCCACCTCAAGGAGTACAGTTTCCTCATGGAGGGAGTTCTGGATTGGAGGATGGTGTCAGCAACCTCGGTTGAGAGACCAGAAGCTACGAGATGTGCCCCCTCAGGGGCTACACCTATAACTTCCCTAGCTCCGGGCCGGGGTGGAATATCGTGCCCTCTGCCTGTGAGAGGAGATCCCTCCTGACGGGAATCTCCCATGGAGCGCCGTCGAGGAGAAAAATCAGATCCAAGAAACATACTCGGCCAGGCCAGAACGGGGCTACTATTAGAAGATGGACCCCATCCTGGCGTACTCTCAGCAGAACTCCTGGGAGCAGAGCAATCGGGGGAAAAGAGTACAGACGAAGCCTCGGCCAAGTTTGCACCATGGCATCCAGCCCCAGTGGAGCCGGATGAGTCAGAGAGAACCAAAGGGGACAGTGCGATATCATCTGAGTCGCAAACAGATCCACCTGACCAAATATTTTCCATATCTGCTTCACCGCCTCCATTCCCCGGGCCTCGGCCCCTGCCTCAACAGGATGTCTGCTCCCATATTCAGATGCCCAGGAATGTGAACTGCTCTCAGCAAGAGGAGTTTGCCCTGGGACCACACAAGGATCTGGTACGCTAGTTTGTACAAACGGCCTGAGCACAGACCCCTTGGTGGTTAATATAAGAGACCACCGTTGTGTTGTCGGTGCGCACCAACACATGGTGACTCTTAGGTTTGGGAGAAAGTGTTTTAATGCTTGAAGCATGGCCAACATCTCCAGGCAGTTTATATGCCTCCACAAACCGCGGGCAGGGTGGCCACTCATGACCGCACCCCAGCCAGTGAGGGACGCATCTGTCGCTAGCGTCACGCGGCGACAAGGAGCTCCAAGCACTGGGCCCTGAGACAAGAACCAAGATCTCCTCCACATGTCCAAGGGCCATCAGCCCTGCGCCATCAGACCCCCTCAGTCCC
Source organism: Cyprinus carpio (assembly GCF_018340385.1). Taxonomy (NCBI): domain Eukaryota; kingdom Metazoa; phylum Chordata; class Actinopteri; order Cypriniformes; family Cyprinidae; genus Cyprinus; species Cyprinus carpio. Next base: position 5,520,582 of record NC_056611.1, read on the forward strand.
CTAGAACTGCTCATGACAGTGGCCAGGTATACACGTGACGCAGCCGGCCTCTCTCTGAGTACTCTCTACGCGACGGCTGTGAAGATCGACTCGATCCGAACAGGAGACATCTGTGCCTCCACCGTGGTCGAATCCCACACCATGCCCAGATAAGTGGTTCTCTGTACTGGAGAAAGCACACCTTTCTTGGCATTAAGTCTTAACCCCAGGTCTTTCGTGTGAGCGAGAACGACATCTCGATGCCGAACCGCCATCCAGTCTGATTGAGCTAATATCAACCAATCATCGCACCATGTGCTTGAGTCGTGAAAGTGTGGGGTAAGAATGCAAGGCCAAAGGACGAACCGGTATTAGTAGGCTTTTGTTTGAGTGCGAGCATGCTGAACTTCAGTCCCCTGACTGAGCGGTTCAAAGACGCAGATCTAAAATTGGACGCAACCCTTCATCCTTCCTCGGAACGGTGAAGTACTGGCTGTAGGACCCGGACACCACTACGCGAGGAGGGACCACCTCGATGGCCTCCGTTCTCTGAGAGTGTCTACTTCTGTTCCATTACCAGAGCCTGCTCGGGGCCCACCAGGGTGAAAAAAGCCCCGTTGAATTGAGGCGTGTGAGATCCGAACTAGATTCTGTGGCCTCTCACTACAGTGTGCAGGACCCACTGAGACATGTTTGGCAGTAGTTTTCACGCTGCTAAATAGTCTACTAAGGGAACCAGTCTCCCAAGACTGACCTCTGGTGTAATCACAGCTGCTGGCTCAGTGCCCTGATGCAGCAAACCAGCAGGGAGCAGCTGAACTAGCTGCTCAAGAGACCTCCGTGGAGGTCACAAGCCTCTAAGCACCGCTACGTTTCCGGGCAGTAACTGAGAGAAGCGCTCGCCGGAGACCGCTGCGCCCTGGAACACTTGCAGGGTTGGCAGATCGATCTCCTGAGGGCACTGAGGAGAGACGGGCACCGTGTAATGCGGTGTACACCGCTCTTCCCCAGAGGGGCCTCCCCTCCGAGGTCCTGAGCCACAGCATCAGGACTCTCATAGCTGAAGTCTCCTATTAAAAATGATGGTCCTCAGACCCACGTCGTCTGCTAGGAAGACTCGACCAGAGCCTGCTTGGGGCAGGAACCAATGAAGCACACTTGGCAGGATGCAGGATAGACACCATGTAATGCGGAGTACACCGCTCTTCACCAGAGGGAGCAGGCCCTCAAAAAGTCCTAGGCCTAGGCATCAGGACGTTACGACGAAGGCTATCCAGCGAAAATGACGGTCCGCAGAGCCGCTTTCTGCTAGAAGCCTTCGGCCTGGGAGCGCCACTCTGACTCTAGACTCTGCGGAGTACGAGAAGTGACACCCCTAGAATGAGGAGCTTGAACACGATAGGTTGGGACTGCTCCGCCCAGCAGCCCCTGCTGACCGCCTCAACCTCCTCGGAGGAAGAGAGGTAAACATGTGTTCTTACTCAGTTCTTGTTTTTATCCCAAGAGCTCCTGTATATCTAACTTCTCAAAGTGAGATAAATGTCATTATATTCCTCAGAATTAAATGCAATCAAACAATCAGACAAGTAAACACGGTCTGGTGTGATACAATTCATATCGAAAACAGAAAGTGATATATGTAACTTCTCATAGTCAGATAAATCCTCAGAATTAAATGCAGCTAAACACCCAGACGAGTATACATGGTCTGGTGTGGTAAGATTCATTTTTAAGAATCAAAAATTATATATCTAACTTCTCATAGTCAGACAAATGCCTCATTTAATTCCTCATTATTAAATGGAGCCAAACAACCAAACGAGTAAACATGATAAGATCACATCAAAAACTGAAAATGATGTAATACACGCGTTGCCTCGGCAGCGCGCGAGCCGTTTAGTCACACAAACAATATTAATCTCCTCGGAAATAAATAGCTGCAGCAACGAGTTCACAGTCCGAGGGGGAAGAAACCGCTTTTTCTTTTTTAGCGCGGTCTTCCGAGCCTCGAAAACGAGCTCTAGATTTTTTAGGACCGGAATCGCAAGATTACAAGCACGGACACACTCCTCGGAGCGTGCCTGGCAAGAGTGGAGAAACACAATCAGCCCCCTTATTTTTTCCGAGAGCCGACCGCGCGAGCTATGCTCCTCATTAATGATGCTCGTTATAATATTAGGCATAATATGCTTGTGTAACTGATGTTTGTGCAACTGATGTTTGTGCAACTGCGAGCTCATCGACGCCCTCCGTGTCAATCTCCTCGGAGAAAGACAGGTGGAGTGTTGCGCCCTCTCTTTGCGGGGGGAAGGACCGCAACACGGGCTTCTGAAACCCCGAGAGCGGGCGCCGCAAAAGCGAACCCTGCGAGCACAACCACTCCTCCGCCTCGGCGAAAGCAGGACCGGCACCGCGAGAAACGCTAGTTAGGCTCCATCCTCAAAGAGAGCCTTCTGAGAGTGAAACAATTAAGTAATCTCCCTCGAGAGCTGATTCTGCGTGCTTCGCTCTCAAGCAGACAACACACTGCGTGTGTCCCTACCCCAATATATTTTTCTCTTGTGGGCAGGGAAAACACACAGCCTGAACGCTGCCTGCTTTAGCCCAAAAAAACTTCCTTGACTGAAGTTTGATATAATGGAGCTTATCAGTGAACAAACAACACTAAATAAGACTCACAAACAAATAGCGACTGACACACACAGAGCTTCGCTGAATGACAAAAAGCTGATGCTTGCTACACCTCACGTGTTTTTATAGCTTCCTGGTCGCTACGTCACCCGCCTATGACGTCTCGCCCATTCATGGGACTGATTACACATGTTATTCAGAGCCGGTCACGCTGAAGGGCGTTCCCATAGCGTTTTTGGACGCAGCTCGAGTTCCTGAAGGAGAACAAATGATACTGTACAAACTGTATTTTCTATTCCCTTACCCTAACCTCACCCCTAAATCTAGCAATCACAGAAAACTTTCTGCATTTTTAGATTCAAAAACAAAAAACAAATTATTTAGTATGAGTAAGTGTCCCCATAAACCATGTTCATGTTGTAATTCCTGTAATTATACACGTGTCCTCATAAACAATATAAACCTGTACACATAATATAACTATATATTAAGATGTTAGTACAGTCACTCTTTATGTAAATCACACACTTTGCATGCATTCAGGCCGACATGACTCCATGTAGACGCTCAGACTTTTGTATGGAAGCTCGTGTCTGCCACAGGTTTAAAAAATGAATAATGGTAATTGCGAATTTTTATCTCACATTTCAGATTTTTTTCTTGCAATTCTGAGAAATTCTTAAGAATTGCAAGCTGTAAACTTGCTTTTTTCCTCCCACAAATCTGAGAAAAATGCCAAGATGATAACTCGCAGTTGCGAGAAATAAGAAAAAATTGCGAAATAAAGAGACAATTATTTTTTACATTTTTATTTCATATTGGAAAGAATATGACTGAATATACTGAATATAAGACTGATAATTGTGACTTTTTATCTTACAATTCTGGAATTTATATTTTTAGAATTGCTGGTTTAATTTTTGCTATTGCAAGTTATAGACTTTTTCTCTAGCAGTTGTGAGTTTGTATTTTTGTCAGATCTGTGGGATATAAACTCACAATTACTAGTAAATCCAATTCTGAGGTGAAAAAATGATTATCAAACAGACTGAGAAACTATAGGTCAACAAAGGCAACAGAACAAAACACAAAGAAACAGGACTCTGTGGCGTCTTTTTTTTTTTAAGAAAAAAACATAAAAATGTAAAAATATGTAATTACTGCAACACTCCAATCCTGTAGATTTAAGTTTGAGTTCTTTTAATTGAGCGGCCACACAGATCTTCTATTGGTGACACGTCTTCATGTGGTATGAGTTCACAGTTCAGCAAACTTTAAAGTGCAGCACAGTTTGAGAGTGTACGTTTCCTGTCTCCCACATTCATATACGTGTGAATGGAAGTCAGTGGATGTTTGTGCACCAGTGTCATGTACTTTGGCATGCATGTGTGTGCAGGGAAACCGGCAGGGACTTCGGTGCAGCGGTCAGGAAGGGCTCTGAGATGGGCCATGCAGGACTGGCAGACTTCTCCAGACCCTGAAGGAGCTTCCCTCACACCCCAGTATTGCCGGGGCTTCTTTGATGCCATCACCATGTGTAAGAACAATTCTTCTGTTACTCACTGACTTCAGTTGTCCTGGAGCTGTGTTAAGCGCGGTGTTTTTCTGCAGATGAGGATGGGACAGTGCTGGTGTTTCAGGGCAGTCGTTTCTGGACGGTGTCTAATGGCAGCGTGAGCGATCCTCTTCCTCTTCAGACACGCTGGACACAGCTGTCATTGGCTATTGAAGCAGCTGCCTTCTCTCCACTCGACAGCAAACTCTACTTCTTTAAAGGTAGGCTGGACTTCAGGCGGTTTCCCAAACACAGGTAATGCAAGTGTTATGGTATATTACAAAATCCTGCTTTTGGGGATTTTCCAAGTGTCCCTTTCCAATGCAACATGATTTTGTATTCAGTTTTAAATTCAAAGTGACTTTTACATTTATTATAGTTTCCAAGTGGAAAAAAAGGATATTCAACCAGAAAACATATAAGGCTGGACTTGATTCTGTGCATTGTGAAAAGTGGACATGTGATAACTTCTATATAGATATCCAAAGTGGCTAACAGATAAGGGATACAACAAAGCAATGCGTCCTAAGAAGGCAATAACACAAGAAGCGCTTAAATACAGAGTTCAAGCATTGTCTAGAAGAGTACAGGCTAGAACAGAGAGGAAATACCGACAAAAAAAAAAAAAACAGCAGGATGCAATGAACACTTGTGTCCTCCTCCATGGGATTAAAAATAAAAAAGTAATCTTTTATCTCAGCTGTTTCCCATTTCAGACTTTTCTTGCAATTCTGAGTTAATATCTCACAGTTCTGACATTGTTTTAGAATTCTGAGACACAATCTCAATACTCAGTGAGATAGAAACATGCAAACATGCTGAGATGGAAAGTCTGAATAGTGAGCAATAAATTGGCAATTGTGAGAAAAAAGTCAGCATTGTGAGATAAAGTTGAAATTACCTCTTTTTCTATTTATATGGAAGCTTGTTTCTGCCATGGAATTAAAAAAAGAAAGGAAAAGATAATTGTGACTTCTTATCTTACAATTCTGGATTTTTTTTTTCAGAATTGCTTGTTTAACTTTTGCTATTGCAAGTTATAGACTTTTTCTCTAGCAGTTGTGAGTTTGTATTTTTGTCAGATCTGTGGGATATAAACTCACAATTACTAGTAAATCCAATTCTGAGGTGAAAAAAGTCAGCTCACAACTCCCATTTTCTTACAAATGCAAGTTTATATCTTAATAAAACATCTTTTTGTACCGCTCAATTCTGAGCTAAAGTATCAGATAAAGAAGAGAGAGAGAAAAACAACAACTATTTGCAAGATTTAAACTCACAATTCAGAGAAAAAAGTCTGAATTGTGAGATAATAAGTTGCAATTAACTTTTCCCCTTAGTTGATTTCTTCGAAAAGGCAGAAAGGGGCTTACACGGGATGCAGTTTTTCACTGTTTCTTGTGTATAATAATGGATTCTGATGTCTGGGTTGGGTTTGGGAAGATCATTACCAGCACAAAACAGTGAACATGAGTGGGACTTTCTGTGAAAGAACATGCCAGAAAATGTAAAAATCCACTTTGATATAATTTTGAAAATTAGTCATTTCAGTAAATTTGTGTATAATGTATAAGAGTTTTTGAAAAAGAAGTAGTCATTGTGGATGAGATACATCAGCTTTAGAGATGAGGGTAAACAGTAAAATCAGGCATTGTCATCGTTTCTCTCTTAGATTTGAATCATGTTGGTTTAATGTAGAGACAGACCCCAGCTGCTGTCTGGCTTCGAAATGGCTTTGAACAAGTACCATAAAAAGTAGTCCATACACTTAGTGCTGTGTAACAATTTCTGAAGCCAGAATATGGTTCCAATTTTTGTTCACAGAAAATCTTCCTCTCTGCTTTAAGTAATATCCCCAAAATCTGTTTATATCCAGCTGAAAGCAGACTCAGCATCAAGGACATATAAAGAGAAAATGATGTAGAAGCTGCATGAACGCTTCACTGTCTTCTGTGTGGGGCCTGCAGCTTTATAAGCTTTACAACTCGCTGTGTGTAGAAACGCTTTCCCTGCAAATACTACAGCAATTATGTGTCATGTATTTCTGATGACGAACCAGTGATTCATCTTTTTTTTTTTTCATTTTAATCTTTCTTTCTCAGTGAATTGGCCAAATGGGTTTGTAAAATGGTCTTATTCTCTCCCTGTGTGTGTGTGTGTTGTGTGTGGGCGTGTGTGGTGTGTGGTTGTGTGTGTGTGTGTGTGTGTGTGCATAAAGTTTGGACATTCATAGAGCTGTACATAGATCTTGTGATGATAAAAAAAATCACACACAGCTGGATTTGCTGTAAGGTATATACTGTGAGTGTACTGTATATATGCCAGTAAAGTTGGATGTACTGTATCTCCAACTTGTAATATATTGCAGGGCGATAATATAACTTGATTACAGGATAATGAGCTGCTCTGACCAGCAGAGGGAGACAGACGACATTCACAATAATACACCACAGAAATATCTTGCTCTACCACAGTCTATAAATGTGATTGATGTCTCCTGTGTGGTGCATCACACACCCAGGTTAACAGGTAACATCATGACGTTGCAATTTTGGAAACACTCACAGTGTTAAGTACATTTAAGCAGGTTACCAGTAAGACAGCAATCAGAAATCCAAATGTTTAGTCTAGCCACATTGAAATTATATATTTAACTCTTTCCCCGCCATTGACGAGTTATCTCGTCATTTTAAGAGACAACGCTTCCCTGTTATACACTGTTATACACTCGGGGGCGCTATTACACATCTTCTGAGCGAGCACAAAACCTCCTGAACAAAAACACATGTGAACAGGATGGAGAAACAGAGGCCTCTCATGTAAACAGATGAATATGATGAATAATGTGATCATCAGTAATAGACAGCATATAAATGAAAACCGCATAATGTTATGGAGTAAAATATTGATCTGGGAAGTGGTATATGTCTGTGCCAAGCTTTGAGGTGTTGATGGAAGCGATATACTGGATTTATGCTTTGATAATCGTACTGAATATTAACCAGATGTAGTTTTTGATAAAAAATTAGATTTTCTCATCTTTTTGCTCAAAATTATACATTTTTATGAAACCTACCTATATTCAAGTGTTGGTAAAAAAACAAGAGGATGCTTTAAGAATAAAATAAAAATGGAATAAAACAGTGTTTTTTTTTTTTGTTTAAAAGTAGAGGCTCTGATCTTTATTTTGGTGGCGGGGAGTGCTGGCGGGGAGTTAAATACATCAGGCTTTTATGGCTCAAATTTTAGTGAAAATCAATCAAATCGCTGGCAGTGGGCTGACAAAAATGCTGACGGGGGGAAAGAGTAAAAAAAAGTGTACAATATTATGTAAATGCATCTGTCACCATCTTAGCTTTATTATATCCTCTAAATCGAGTCTAATGTTAAAAACATACTGGGGATGCCATCAAAGCCTTTGTCTGCACAAGTTTTACTATGTGATATTTTTGTTTTGGTTAATTTATTTAGAATGTTAACTAAAAAAATAATATGTACTTGGGCTAATTTATGCTTTAATAAAGCATGTTACTTTTGACATAAGAATTGTCCATTTATTTTACATTTAATACATCATGCATCTAGAGATTTACATGAATTGATGTGATGCATCACCGAACATATAAGTGTTGTTTTAATATATATGCATATACATTTTGTTTTATTTTAGTATGTCAGGTTAAACTAAATGAAATTGTGAAATGCTTCCTTGGCCAATAGCTGAAATAAAACTTTTTATATTTCAATTCACAATTAATTTATATCAAATAACAATTAACATATTTTTTTTAAACTGTTAACTATAATTATCCTGACATGGAGCGAATATGAAGTGAGGGTTTTTTAAGTGTGAACATTAAAAAATCACTCATGTATATGTGTGTGTGGTGAATTATTTCAAAGCTTATTAAATGACATCATAAGCCGTGAGGTGAGGAAAAGTGTTAAACTGGTCAGAAACAGCCCTGCTTCTGAGGCTTGCAAGATTCAAAACAATAAAAACATGAATGTTTTTCATCTCCAAAACTACATTTAGCCACAGTGACTTTGGTCTAAGTGCTAACATTCAGTTTTTTTTTCTATTTATTGGAATGTGTGTGCAAAAGAATTGTGGTAATGAAAGAACGTGAATGATACATTTTCTGAATCATTCAAAATAACTAAATGAAGGCCACGAAGATATGAAGGCTAATCCGCTCAAACTGACTAGAGGAAGGATTTAATGTTCAAACATCGCTTCTTCATATTACCTACATAATTGTATTAATTAGTTTATTACCACCTATAATGGCGATTATATTTTACAATATCCCAAAGTACTGATGTTATTTTAATTGCATTTCATAAATTACATTGTCAACATTGTCAAAATACCTAAGCAGTCTTGCAAATGCTGCTGAGTTGAAATTTTAGTACTAATAATTTAGTGGACATACAATAACATTTCTGAGACAAACAGTTGCGTTCTCAGCGGGCGCCTTGAAATCAATTTGACCATCAATATTGTAGTCCAAGAGTTTGATCAAGCTGTCTGTAACTTCACTTTAAATTCATTTTTAAAAGGCAGTTTATTCCAGTGGTATTTGGGTGAAAACAGAACGTTAATCCCATACTGAAATCTGTTTTGATGTGCAATTTACATCAAATCCAGCGTCTGATTTTGCATCTTTGACTCTGTTTTTTGATTGAATGAATTATGAGGTCCCTTTTCAACATCAGTTGCCGCACTGGTTGTGGCTGGGAATGACATTATTTTATATAGAAAAAATTTTCATCATACACTCATTTACCTGTTTACAATGTACTGTACAACAACATATGAAATCCTTTGGCTTCAATGCTACCACACTGTAAGAAGATGTGTGTTCGAGAAATACAGTTCTAGCATCACTTCTACTATTTCTGCAGGTGTGCAGGAGAAATACTTTGACAACAGCCTGCTTTTGAACAGAATATTCACTGTCTGGCAGAGGTGTGTTGGACATGTTGAAGTTGAAGCTATTCATCATCAGAACCAATTACCAATGGTCACGCATAGACTTATTCAACAAAATACACTCATTTGTATCCTCATTCTGACAAAGGGCAAGAACCATTCAGACTGCCGAGCGATCCATATGTGAGAAGGGCTACTGATGCAAATGCTATTGGGGTTTGTCTGATCGCCAAACATCTGATGTAAGAAACAAACACATCCACATCTCGGATGGGCCTGAGAGAGAGAGTAGAGTTTTGCAAGCAATTTTTCATTTTATGGATTCAAAATAATCCTTTAAAACTGAAGAGGGACAATGTGTAATTAGCTCACAAAATCCTAATATAAACGCTGGCTATATAAAGTTGGCAGAAGTAGAGCAGACGTTTCAGTTGTATACTTAGTTGAGACCAGAGCCCTAAAGGATGTGCACTTTGTGAATTATATTAAAAGACTGCTGTAATTAATGCTGTGGTGCGGGACGATCATGTTATGAAGCGCGAACAGCACTGCTGTGTGATTCCCCCGGGAACGATATGACGTTTGATCGCGAGAGTGAATGCATGCCTGTAAGCGGGCTTTGCCAAAGTGCATTCATGTTTTTTCCATCTGACTCAAGGAATGAAGAGATGCAGATGAAGAACTCGTCCTGGTGTGTTCGGAGCTAGGATCACTCTTCAGGCTCTCGTCAGCCTCATCCAGACCCGTGTTTTCAGCAGAGCAGACCGCTCCAAAGCGTCCTGGCGGCTGTCACAGCACGGAACCCGGGGCCCACATCAGATTGCCCTCTGAAAGCTCGACCCTACTTGCCATGCCGGAAGTGTGATAGGGATGTTTGCGGAGGTTAACGCCGCCCCGGCTCGTACAGCTGTTTGCGATGACAGGCCTGCTGGGCTGCTGCTGCTCTGGGACGAGTAACAGGAGGATCGGCCGGAGGAGAAAGCTAAGCTGTTTGATCTTGTCTGACGCACTCCGGCCAGCTCTCCTCTGCCTGACCTCTACCCGCTCTGCGTGGTATTGTGGGCGATTTATGGACAGCGGTCCTCGAGCCTGCTCCTCATCAGGATGTGGACGTCCTCCTGCATGGAGTGCTTGAAGGAGGTTACTGTGGTGCTAGGGCCCCACACAGCTCCTCATGCAGCATCCTGTTAAGCTCCAGACTTGATGAGACCTGTCTCTGACTCGTCAGATACGAACGCCTATTGCGCTGCTGTTCTTCTCCCTCTTGGTGTCTGGAGCGTTAAACCTGAGGAGAAAACCAGCTGCTTTCTGCTATCAGAGTCGAGACAGTCATGTCCTCAGAATCTGCAGTTTTTACACCCTGCAGTACGTGCATTCCATAATCTGTGAGTACATTGAATCCGGCGCTCAGATGCAGGACTTTGGACTGGGCGCCATTTGGACCCGATCGAATCATTTTCTTATAAAACTATTTGGGCAACTAAACTATACGGTCATCCTGATAGTGAACTTATTAATATGGCTTCTCGTGAAGGGTATACCATGTTATTACTGCGATTATTCAACCTGAACTTCTGGTAGGTCCAAGATGCACGTTTAAGAAAATAATATCAAAATTTGTGATAAAAAAGCCACAAAAATACAACAGGACGTTTTATTAAAGCAAAAAGTCCCCATCAAGACCACCCCTAGTATGCAGTGATGATCAGTCAGTTTATTAATGTATTTGCTGATAATAAATAACTAATAAATGAAATGTTAAATAATAAATAATAATAAATAATAAATAAATTTTTATTTCGCCAAAATGTAAACTTGCAATTGCAAAAAAGGTCATAATTTCGATATGTGCTGGAAATGGGCGTTCCCATACATGTTTTTCGTTACTTTTAAAAATATATTGTATAAAAGAGACAAATACACAGCATCCACTCATGTTAATGCCTACAGCCAGTGGCTGATATTCACATTAACCATCTTCCACATGTTATAGTTAACCAATACAATCCAGCAAAATCTCTTGATGATACCTTAAAGTATAGGTCCTGCGGAATGCAGTTTGAACTGCTATTAAGATGCAGGCATTTTGGGAAACATTCTTGCGGATCGTTCTCAGATTCCAGCCGTGTAAAGTCATGTGGTTGGAAAAGATGCTGTCCATCTCCGCTCCTCCAAAAACATGTTCATTCACATATGGAGGTCCAACACAGAGACATAAAGGGGCCCCCTCCAGTTGGAGCTGTGGTACTAAGATCTTTAGATCATAAGCCTCTATCTCATCATTTACAGTGATGTAACTGTAATCAATCATAACTGATTAATTTTTGCAACTGTTATTTTTCCTGTTTTTTTTTCATTCTTTCTGTGAAGCTGTAAAGCGCTGTAGAAATAAAGGTGACTCAACTTAAATAATATGTTCACAGTTCAAACCACGATGAAAAAACAGCATTTGCTTTTAAAAAAATGACAATGGGAGACCAATTATACTAAATTCATGGAAAATGGTTTTAAAAAATATGAAAACCACCCCATTTATATTTTTAGGAAAACCCTTGCTCAAAAAGTGAACACAGTCATATTCTGAGGTTTTTTCCCTGTATTCAGGGGTTTTGCGCTTTTGTGAAGGTAAAATAAGACTTTTAAAGCCCCTTTAAAAAACATTTTTCATAAAATCAAACTTTGAAACAATTTTCAACCTCTCTTCATTTGCATCTCAATAAAATGTATGTTGTAAAGATGTTTAGTTTTATATTTGGAAAAAAAGAAAAAATACCGAATCCTTTTTTTTTGCAATTCATGCAATTTTTTTAAAGTTTCGACTTCCCGCTTTCGACGTTTTGCCCAATTTAAAAGCTTTTTTAAGGGCCCTTTGTTTGTCAAGGGGTATTGAGACTTAAGCTTTTTAAAAATTAAGTAAAAAAATTTTTAAAAAAATAAATGAAGGGGGAAATAATAATGCCTCAAAATCTGATTTTATGTTTTAACATTATCTGCCCAAAAGGACAGAAAAATGACATTTTTTAAAAAGAAAAAAGTTTATTTCCTGACTCCAATTTCTTTTTTTTAACTACTTTTTTCTTTTTGAGAAAACAAGAGTTCCCCTTTTTTTATCTTGAATCTCAAGAAGTATCTAATTTAAGGATGTTTAGAATTTGTCTGAAAAAACAAGACCAAAATTATTTTTTTTTTTTGGTATGTGGGAAATTTTTTGCCCTTTAGACTTTCTGCTCTTAAAAGGCCTTAATTTTTTTGGAAGGGGAAATTGACACTTTAAAAACCCTTTTTAAGAAACTAACAAAAAAGAAGAGAGCTTTTTGAATAAAACAAGAAAACCCCTGTCGGATAGGTCCGAAAAAAAACAAAAAACTCTGAGGTGATTTAATATTTTCGTGCATGCAACTTTAAAAGCAAAGACTTACAAAGACTTTCTGCTCTGATTTAACCATTTTAAGGCCTCATTTGTGAAAAAAGTGAATTTGACTTTTGAACCGCAGAAATCCTACTTGACGTACCCTAAATGCCTAGAAAAAAGAGCATGTTTTGGTGCCTACGGAAAGGATCTTGTTGCCGTCCAGGTCTTCGGGTGCCAGGGGTGGCGCTGAGGGGGGGGCATTTTTTGGGCATAAGGGCACGAGCTTCCGATCTCCCCCACCCCGAATGCAGCACGGGGGAGTAAAACGGCTCCAGCCCACCCCGGGGCCGAGTCTTTTGGGCCGCTGCAACTAACCCGGCTTTGTGGCAGCGTGAACCCAGAAGCCCGTTTTGCTCCTCAAACCCCCTCTGCGACCCTCTCATAAAACCACGGTTCCCCAAGTTATCAAGGTCGTGTAAAGCCCCCACCACCCCCCCCCGTGCACTGTCGGACGCCCACACCGGGTCCCCCCGGGCCCGGTGTGAAGTCCCCTGGGGAGGAGATAAGGGTATAGGCGCTGGACGGGTCCAGCGTGAACCGGGCTCTCCAACCCCGCACCCCTATGGGTTTTGCCCCCGGGGACACTGCAGGAATCCACACTTAGAAACCTTTCCCCCTGGGCTCGGTAAAATAGGGGGAGGCGGTGAGGGGTGCCCGGCCGCGGGGGGCGGCCATGACGGGACACCCCTCAACACTGGAAAAGGGCAGGCCAGGCGGACCCCTTTAGCAGGCGGTCCAAGTGGGTGGAGGGGCGAACCCCGGGGTCGGTCGCAGGGGGCCCGGGGACAAAGCTCCTACCCGGGCGGATGAAGGGGCCCCGGACAAAGGGCAGAGGAATTGACACAAAAAAGGGATAGGGGGGAAAACAAATCCAAGCCCGGCTGTGATGTGATAGTAAAGTAAAATGAAATGGCTTACTGCTGCTCAGGACTTTTCGCAGTCGATCAAAAAAAAGGGGTGTAAAGTGTTCAATTATATCCATCTACCCAAAAAACAAATAATTCTTTATAAATAATACGTAGAGAGGGATTTGGTTTCAATGGAAACTTTCAAATAGAAAAGAATCAGTTTTCATTCTTTTTTAGTGTTTATATTCGAATTATTGGGTGGGGGTTTATTTCTAGAATGTTTTGATAGTAATACAAAATTTAATTAGGGGTTTTTTTTTTTTTTTTTTTTGCCAAGTACTAAACATTTTAAAAAGTACTATTTTTTTTGATTTTTTTTATGGGGGAAAAAAAATCCATTTAAACTAAGCCAAATTTTGAAAAATTTTTAAAACCCTTTAAAAAAATTTGGGTATACTTTTGACAATATCAAAAAAAAAAAAAAAAAAAAAGAATTAGGTTTTGTATTATGTGTGTGGGGGTGTGTGTGTGTTTTTGGGCAAAGACATATCCACATCAAATTAAATTTACAAAATTTATGGCATATATAATAAAAGCATAATAAATTGAGTAAAGTACTTAATGTTTTTAATAATTTTTGTGAAAAATGTCAAAAAAAATAATTTTCCTCGCATTAGAAAACATTTTGTAAAAAATTTTGAACCATGTAGTAAAAGAAACACATTTATTCTGACCTGTTAAAAAATAATAATAATAAATAAAAGAATGTGATCATCATACTAATTTTTATTGTATTTGAAATGATTGAAAAAAAAAAACCCCGAAATATTTGAAATAAGAATTAGTTTTTGGGGGCTGCACTGTCTTCCTTAAAAATCTTTAATTCACTCATGATTCTTGTTTCCCGACAATTTTTTTTTTTGTTTCAAAACTACAATTTATTAAAAATAAGAATACAATCTTTAAAAAAAGTGCATTGAACAATTAACATCCTGAATAAGTTGTATTTCTTAATTCCCCAAAATGCCAAACCGAGTTAAAAAACTTAAAAATTTAATTCATGGGCGTTCAACCTTGGGAGGTTCATGCATAAATGTATAATAAAAAAGTTGCCTGATTTTGATTAGTCCTTCATCGGGCGTATCTAAGACAAAACTTTTTGTAATTTAAGTGTACGTTTGTTGCTTCGTCTAAAGCGTTCGGCTCGTCCTTTTCTGTTTGCCCGCTTAGAGACGCAAAAAAAAAGGAGTGCTGTTTTTTTTTTTCCCGCTAATCATCCCGTCCTCTGCTCGTGAAGCGACGCGGTTTCGGGCCCTATCCTTTTATTGCGTGCAAAAAACCCGCCTCAAAAAACCTTTTAAATCTCTCTTTGGCTGCCTCGTGAAAAAAAAAGTCTGCGCCGCAGATCGAGTTTTACGCTACCACTTCCGCCCCTTTTTAATTCCCAGGGAAAAAGCCTGATGAAATCGGAAAAAACAATGGAACAGCGTGGTGCCTCGAGAACAGCTCGAAAAGAGGGGGTCGGGGAAGGGTTTTTTCACCGGACCCGTGTGGGGCCCACACTTTAAAAAAACCCCCTCAAGTAGTGGCATCCTAACAATAGAGATTTTAATTGGTGAAACGGGGAAAGTTATGATCCAAATATAAAGGGGCCCTTTTTTTAATTAAAAAACCCAAACTAAAAAAAATTCTGCATCAAAACAAAGACAATTCTTTCTAACATTGTGTTTACTTTCCACCCTTTAAGATTATTTTAACTGTACTGAAATTTAAATTCAAAATTTTAAACTCTCCATTAATAAAAAAATCTCTTCTTTTTACAGGCTTTCATTCTGTCAGAAGGCTGGCATTTTTACATTTATTTAAAGTTTAAAATTTCTACTGTTTCCACCATTGCAACCCCTTTCTCAGCTTTGGGGCAAAAACTTTCCGCTTAAATTAATAAAACTGTAATACTCTGCTTTCATTTTTGTATATGGAAAGTGTCCCAGAAAAAACTGAACAGGGAAACCCTTTTTTTTGAAGAAGGTTTTGGGTTTTTTTTCCAGGTTTGGAAAAAATTGTGTGCTTATGACTAATAAC
The DNA here is from genome assembly GCF_018340385.1 of Cyprinus carpio. Lineage (NCBI taxonomy): Eukaryota > Metazoa > Chordata > Actinopteri > Cypriniformes > Cyprinidae > Cyprinus > Cyprinus carpio. The sequence continues at coordinate 5,536,025 of NC_056611.1, forward strand.
AGTCATGGTACTTTTTTTTAAATTCGATTGAGATATTTTGTGGCTTAATAAAAAAAGTAATTTACTCATCACCCTCTTCATTTTTTCCCCCAAAAAAGTTTATAAAGACTTATAAAGTAATCCTAGGAAGTGGTAGTTTAAACAAAACATCTGAATAGACAGATTAATTCAATGGGGAACAAAATTAATTAACCTTTTATTCTAATATATATAATAATATATATATATATATATTATAAAATATATATAATTTATATTTATAAATACACAATCGATATGGGAAAGGGACCACAGAATTAAAAAAAAAAAAAAAAAAAGGAAAAAATTGCAAGTGAGTATTTTTTTTTTTTCCTTCCACCACGGAATGAAAATAAAAAAGCCAATAGACTTTTTTAAACACACAATTGTCAGTTTTTCTTACAATTGGATTTTTTTTTTTTCATGAATATTTTGCAAGAAAAAAGTGAATTGTTGGGAAAAAAAAACAAACGCAATTACATTTTTATATTATTTTTATATCCACAAGCCGAGGATGGCTGTCCCAATTCTCTCGAAAAAGGGGGACCAACAAAAAGGGAGCTTCTTTAAAAAAACATTGCAATGATGCAGTTCAGCATCCCTTTTTTCTCATCCAGGACAGAGAACACTTCCTGAAAACCTTAGCACAGAAATATCCATAGCTGCTTGCCTAGACACACCACAAACAGATGGCTCCTGAAGCCAAAGAAGAGCATGATGTGTTCTATAGGTGCCCCTTTATACTCACAGTTGCCTAGTAGGAACATCAAAGGCTGTCGCCCACCAAAATCAAGTTGATTGTCGTATTTAGGACATGGTCATGCAGGAGCCATTCCCATAGTGTCCTCTAAAGGGCACAAATGCAAGGTCCCCCTTTGAAAGGGAACAAACCTGTTGGCTCTTTTGTGTCAAGCGTGCACTTGAGATGTCATTACCATATCTATTGTGCTGTGTATGTCATACATTGTCAATGCTTATATTGTCAAAAAAAAGCATTATAAAGAGTTCAGTTGATATGTATAATTTCACATTTTATTACATTTGTGTCCTACCTACCAGGATCCTCCACTGAGGAAATCAGAACAAGACCCAAAAAGTCTGACCCAAAACGGCCAATCCTTTATTGTTTTTCCCCCTGTATTTTTCTACATTTAAAGATGAAAACAAGGCCCCGTACAGTTCACTTCAGCATGAGACAATAACAATTTTTTACAATTTATACAATTGAAATATAATAATGCTGAAAAAACACAAACTGCGCCCAACCCCGTTTAAACTGCTTTCAGAGGACCCATCAAAATAAAACGCATATTTAAGTCATCTTTTACAATTGGCCATGTTAGACATGAAAAAAAAAAAAAGGGCAAGGGAAAAAGACAGCCAAACCACCATTTTATATGCTGCGTAAGTGTTACTCCATCTGGCTTCAGTAAAAGCATGCTTTGAACCAAACGCTACACCCCTACTCAGATAAACCCTTTGACAACCTTACAGGTTAAAACATTTATTTGGGGGAAAATGTACATCCCAAAACAGGGGCCCCAGACACAAACACCTTACACAATATAAAAAAATACCCGAAGGTATTTCAGATAAGAAAGGGCAAAAGAAATCCAAAGCTGGGGAAAATGTTTTGGTTTTCTGTATTAACTCGGTTTTTAGATTGTGAAGAGGGCACAAAAAAAAAAATTCCCTCATAAAACCAAGACCTTTGGGTTTAAAATTGGGTTTTCTAATCCTGGAAAAAACGGCTGGGGAAACGAAAAGGGAAAGATTTTAAAAAAAGTTCATTTTAAAAAATAAGGTTTTTTCTCAGTTTATTCCCAGTATGAAGGGCAACAAAGGCAAAAAAAATGCAAAAAAAAAATAATATCCAAAGTGAGGGGTTAACCAAAAACCCCAAAACAATGCTCGCCGCTCCAAATCCCACACCACCGCTCTTTTCATGCCAGATTTAATTCTGCCCTGCTCATCACTTTTGGGTTTCACTTTTGGGGATCTTCTGGTGTTCTTTTCCAAATATTCTCTCCGTAAGTCCTTCAAAACGGGGTTTTTAAAGACCAAGGGCTGGGAAGGGAAACCGCCCTTTATGCCGGGACCCAAAGGGAAAAACACGCCTAACAAACTGAAGCTCTAAAACAATTGTTTAAGAAACAAAAAAGATCTCAAAACGGGTTTAAGCGTGGGGTGAACCCTTTTTTGGGTATTTTAAAACCCTTTTCCCCAAAAAAATCTCCCACCCTTTTGCTACAAAACATTGTGCGCATTTCTTTTTTGGCCCTTAAAGATCCAAAGATAGCCGCCTCAATCTCGTGTTTTCCCGTCCATCCCCCTTTTGTCCCCCGTCCCCCCTTTCCCTCGGGGGCTTTGATTCCTCCCTGTTTGGCCCGCAACGCAAAAGAGTGTGACACCCAGGTTACAAAAAACACTTTTAAATCGGAAAAATGTTGAAAAAAGCATGAGTGTACGTCTAAAAGTGTATAACTGTGTATAAAGAACTATTATCCGAAAAACTGTATTTGGGGGAGGAAAAAACCCCCAATATGGGGTCATTGTGACATTTAAAAGCAAAAATGTATGTAAAAAAGATCCCTTTCCAAATTTTTTTCATTTAACAGTATAATAAAAAAAGGGGTGCGCCCCAAAAAATAATTAACAGAGGGGGATGGCCAATGCTGAAACGGGAAACATTTGTAACAAAAAAATCAATAAAATTTTCCTTTAACCACCAAAATTTAAAAAAAAAAAAAAAGAAATTACACTTGAAAAGAAGGGGTGCAACATGAAAAATGAAGCGCTATTTTTGGTATCAGAAAAAAGAAAACACCCCGGGGGAAGCAAGTTTAACACTGCAGGGCCTCCCGTCTGTCTGCGTCTGTATTTAAACAGCCCATGCCTTTTATATGAGCATAAACCAAATTAATTTTTCCCTTTAAACCCCTCTTTTTATTTTTTTTTGGTATTTTAACCCAAAGCAAAGAAGTGAGTCGAAATGTAAAAACGTTATTTAACCCCTAGAATGGGTTTTTGAGGATCAGTGCCCGTGATGGGGGGCTTTACAGTTTCAAAAATAAATACAATTTTTTAAAATTTCATCAAAATAGACAAAACGGTTTTTTTCCCCAGTATTTCAAAGTAAGGAAATGGGATTTTATGGGTTTTTCTGAAAACATTTATCTTGGCTTTGACCGTTACCTGTTGAAACTTGCTCTGGCAGTCGGAGGGAAGGGTCGTTTACAGTGAAGACGTTGGCCCCTCTCGGTCTCTTTAAATTTGGGTTTTTTGGTGAGGACCGTGGTGGGCTTTTCCCCGGGCCCAAAAATGCGCGCCCGCACCGCCTCTCTCCCGGGGGAAACCCCCTGCGGGGTCCCTGCCAAGGGGCAAGAGGAAAAAAACACGGGGTGTTGGGGGAAGGACCCCAATGCCCCTTAATTTTAATTTTTAGAGGGGATAATAATTTTTTTTAGGCCCTTTTCAACCTTTTATCCAAACCGTCGAATTTTTTAAAAATTTTCCCTTTTAAAAAAAAACTTTTCAAATTTTTTTTTTTTTCCCGGGGGCGGCCCCCCCTTTTGGGCCCTTTTAAAACCAAAGTTTCCCCTGAGCTACAGGGCACCTAAAAAACTATAGGGAATTTTTAAGGGTTTCCCCGGGGTTAACTGGGAACCCCTACATTTTTTTTAAAGAGTAATTTAGCTGGCCTTGAAAAAAAATTTTAAAAGTTTTCCCGGGCGACTCCCTTTTAATCCCCCTTTAAACCCTTAAATTTACCATTTTAAAGATGTTTTTAAAAATAAATTTTAAAAAGAAAATTTTAGGACCCTTTTAAAAAGGGGCCCCCCTAGTTTAACCAAACAAAATCAAACATCATTTAAAATTTTTAAAAAATTTAAAAACAGGTAAAAATTTAGCTTCCTTGAAATTAAAGTATGAACGAAAAATTTTCGACCCAGACTCCCCAGGTTTTTAAAATAAATTTTAAAATTTTTAATTAATTTGTTGGGATTGGTTTTTTTCTTTTAAAAATTTGCCCTTTTTTAAAAAGTGTAAAATGGTTGCTTTCAAAATTTTAAGGGATACCTTTGGAAAATTTTTAAAGACTAAATATCTTTATAACCTTTTTTTTACATTAAAAACTGGATAAAAAATTGGTCAAAAAAATTTTTTAGAATTAAATAGAAAATTGTTTAAAATTTAACAAAAATTTCCCATAAACCGGTTTTTTTTTTGTAATTTTTGTCAAATTCAGAGGTTTTTGGCAAAAAAACTTTTTCAAAATAAAAAGTAAAGAACACCCGGGACATTTTTTCTTTAAAAAGAGAAATTTCCCCAAGCTTCCCAAAAGTTGGGAGGAGTGCAGTACCCGGAATGTTTGGGCTTCTCTGGTTTTTTTAAAAACAGGGGGTTGTCATCTGGGAAAGGGAAAACCCGCAGGGGGGGGCTTTCCCGGGATTACAGCCCCGTGCCTGAGCCCCCCGACCATTTTTGACCATTTCCCCCTGAAAAACGAAGCAAAACAAAATTTTCACAGCTTAGATTTTAAAACAATTAAAAACCTTTTGGGCTGTAGGTGCCCCGTTAAACCTTTTTTTATGGGCCCCTTTGAAAGGGGGCATTTAGGTCTGCTGAAAACCCAATTTTATGCTGGGGTGACGCCACCGCTGGGGGTTCTTTGGCCCAAATAAAATCTGCAATGAAAGGTTTAATTTGGGCCCTGCAAAACACACACAAAAATTTCAAAGCCAAAATTCTTGCCAAAAGAGGGTTTTAAAAAACCCAACCAAAAACTACTGCAAAATACAGCAAACAACAATTTTAAAAAACCCCGAAAACCCTGTCTTGGGAAAGGGGGGTGTTACTTTTGGGGGTCGTGAATGGGGCGGCCAGGTTTCCCCCCGTTACCCTCAACCCATGAGGTCGAGCCACCCAAAGAACCCCAAGAAGAAAACCCCCCTTTAAACTCAATCCCCGTAAACCCCACGAAACCAAAAACAAGCGAGGCGTTTTTTTTCCGCTGCATTCACCCCGGGCGACGGAAAGGGGCTGGGCCCCAAACTAAACCATGGTTTGTTTGAGATGCTCCGTCCCTGAACATGCCTTCCAGTTTTGGGTGGAACTGACCAAACCACACTCCGTTTGGGGGAAGGAGAAATTTACGTTTAGGGCACACACAGTGTTTGGGGACCCGAGCCTCCCCTTGGCCCGCACGATCTTGCCTGGCTTCGAGATCATGTTTTTCTCCGGGCGTAAAACACGCTCTTTTTGGGGAGGGTTTCTGGCCGGTTTTTGCTTTAGTAGCGCTCGAACACTTTCCTTTTCCGCATGAACCTGAAACCGCAAACCCTTTTGGGTTTATCCAAGATCGACTCCACCCCCCCTGCCCCCGTCAGCCCGAAGCCCAGACAAACAAAGAAAAAATCCTGACTTTCCAACAAAAACTCCATCCCCCTAATGGACCCAAAAGGTTTTAGAAATGAAATTTAATATTTATTGGGGGTTTCCCACAATAATGGTTTAAACAAAACACTCCCTTTTTTTTTTCGTCATCCACCGGATCATTTTGGGTTTAAAGGGTTTCACGATTTTATAAAGTCATGATTCCTATATTTGGGAAAACTTCCACTAATCAGCACTAGAGAAACGGATCCCCCCCCTTTTAATCCCTTTCCCTTAAACTTGTCGCAAAGAAGAGCGGAGTACCGGGCGAAAAGAGTTTAGGTTTTAGAAAAACTCAAGTCCCCCCGCAAAAGGTCTGCTTGAAAAAACGGTCCTTTTTTAAAGGCCCCTTGCAAGAAGCGAAACAAACCGTCTTAATCCAGAAGACCCCCAAGGGAAGGGTGAGAGAAAGGGAGGTTTGGAATAAGGTCTTCCCCACATCTCCGTGTCCTTTTTTATTGATTTTTTTCTGGGTTTCCCGGATGTATCAACCGGGGGGGGTTTTGCCTTTTTCCCCTTTCCCCAACACCAGAGCTTTTGCCCTGCTCCCTCAGATAAGCTCATCCCCTCCACCCTGGTCTTAAAGGCCTTTTGGGACTCTGTGAAAAAGCTTGACATGCAGGCCCCGATTGCCCCACAAGCATGGATATTATCTTTTGATAAAATCCCTAAAGGGTTTCCCAAAAACCGGTGTCCTTTTCCTTAAAACCCTTTATTTAAATTTAATTTAAGTCATTTAAAAATTTTTCCCGGTTTTCTTTTTTTTTTTGTTGGGATTAATCAAAAATTTTTTCGAGCCCTTAAACGCCCCCAAAACTTCTTTCAAAAATGTGGGTTTTTGCACCGTCACAACTTAAAAACCCAAAATGACTGGGCCTGTATGTAGGTTCTGCCTAGTGTAAGGTTGGTCACATTAGGTCCATGTGAAAAGGCCCGTGAGGGATGAAGGGAGTGCTCCAAAACCCGAAATCACTTTCAAAAATAGGGCTGGACAATTTTTATTAAATTTAATATTAATTTATATTTTAAGCACTGGGGAAAAAAAAAAATGCAGGAAAAAAAATGGGGGCCACGGCGTTTCTTTAACTTTATCGGGGCCCCATTTTTTTGAAAAAAAACCGAAATGTGAGACAACGTCCCAAAATGGTTCCTTTTAAAGCCCTGGTTTACAAAAAATTTAGCATTTTTTTCCTATTTTGTATTAATTTGGAAATTGGGACCCTGGACCCCAAAAAAAGTCAAAGGGTCAATTTTTTTAAATTTTAGATTTATCCTCATTGAAAGTGAATAAAAAATCTTTTTTTGATGGGAGGTTTGGGTTTGGGGGACAAAATTGTCGGGGATACAACTATTTAAAAACTGGAAACTGAGGGGGCAGAAAAATTTTGAGAAAATCACTTAAAGTTGTTCAAAGAAGTTCTTAGCAATGCATATTACTAATCAAAAATAATTAAAGTTTTGATATATTTACGGTAGGACATTACAAAAATCCTCATGGAACATGATCTTTACTTAATATCCTAATGATTTTGGCGTAAAGGAAAAAGTATAATTTTGACCCATACAATGTATTGTTGGCTGTTGACAAATATACCCCAGTGACTTAAGACTGGTTTGGCTGCAGGCCACATATGGTTATTTTTTAGGCAAGTTTGGAAAATACTTGTCTCATATTTCATGCATATTTTCTGCAAAGATATTTAAGCAGTAATTTGTTTTACATTCGCACTATGTTGAACGTTGTGTGTGCTGCACTGGGAACGATCTTTCTTAACCAATCTTAAAAAAGTGAATGCTACCTGAATCATGTTGCAAGTTAAGTTTGTAAGATGACTAGTTAAAAACATTTTTCGTAATAATCAAATTCATTATCTTGAATCGGTCAAATGTTCAGAAAAAAGATAACAGACTCAGAAAATTTTGGACAATGGGATAAAACTGACAACTAACCAAAAAAGAGGACCTTTCATTCACTAATCTTTAGCAGTGATGTAATACAACAGTAATAATGAGACTGAGATGAGACAGCGCACCTTCTGTCTTCCCATTCTTGAGCATGTGCACCAGGGCCCGAGTTCTCCATCTCTACGATGGTCTTTAGTGTTTTGGGATCAGCTCTCTCTCCACCACCTTCACAATCGGCTCCTCCGTCGTTTTTCCAGACATGTATCACTCGCTCGATCCCCTCGTTACCTCCCCTTTTCTTTATGTACACCTCGCACTGTTCTCGCAAAATTTCTGATTTTCCATCTGGAAAAAAAATGAATACATCAAACAATTTAAGGGGGTTAAGCATAAGAAAAACAAACAGAAAAACATCACATTAAGAAAAAATCATTAAATATTCAGTCAATTTTTCTCCACTTATGCATTTAAAACCGCTTTTTTCAAAATATTTTGGGAGTCTTCACTTTAAAGTTGCTAAATTCAACATTCATTCTTTAAAGAAAGAAAAAAAGAAAGGTTCCTACACATTTTTGGAACAAATAAAGGTGAAAATGTTCACTCAAAAGAGACATTTAAAATGCAAAGTCACATTCACGTGATACCAACAAAACACAGTCCAGCCCAAAAAGTTGGAAAACTTACTTTTTTTAATGTTTTGAAAGAAGTCTTTTGTTAACCCTGCATTTTTTGAGAAAAAATACAGAAAAAAACGTAATATTTGAAATTTTTATTAAATTTAAAAAAATAGTTGGTTTTTGAATATTTTAAAAAAATAATTTACCCCTGTGAGCAAAGTAAAATTTTCAGATCTTACCCACCCTTCGTGCACTGTAACTCATCTATCACTGATCTTTTAGAAATCATTCTAATATTGATGTATTTGAGTGTTGGGAAAACATTTCTGTTTTAAATATTATGATAAAATTTTAAAAAAAAATGCTTTTATTCAAAAAAAAAAAAAAAATTAAAATAAATTATTCTAATAAAAATTTTTTTCTTTACTTCATTTTTTTAAAATTTTTAAAAAACCTTTCCGAATAAAAGTAGATTTTTTAAAAAAAAGAAAGGAAAAAAATTAGACCAGTAGTGTTTTGTTATTAAAATATTTTTTTTTAAAAAAAGCTTTTTTTTTTTTTTTTATTTTTATCTCAAAGATCCAAAAAAGTATCACTGCTGAAAAAATATTAAGCGCAAACTTTTTCCCAATTTTTGATAATAAATAATATTAAATGATTTCTAAAGGTCAGTGAAAATGACCCTAAAAATTCAGCTTTGCATCAAAAAAAGAAATTTAAAGTATAAAAATTTAAAAAAAATTATTTTAAAATTTGTAAAATATATCCAATATTCTTTTTTTTCTGTATTTTGATCAAATAAATGCAGGCTTGATAGCAGAAAAAAAACTTTTTTTCAAAAACATTAAAAATAGTAATGTTCCAAACTTTGGTCTTACTTATATATATAATAGAAAAAATGCAATAAAATGACAAACCGAAAAAATTTAGCAGACATTTCTAAGAAAGGGGCCCCAAAAATTTTCATAGGGAGTCCTCCAAGCCCAAAAACATCACATCTGACAACTTACGAATGGACCCCAAAAGAAACAGCACTCTTTCAATACCACCCAAAAAAAAGGCTCTTTCCTATTGATTTAATAAAGGGGAAAAAGTGCATCTAATAAATATGCAAGATTTTAAGGGAAAAACTTTTTCCCCGCCTACCTAATTTCCCCCTTTTTTTGGGGAAAAAAATAATTAAAATGCAGCGGTCATGGTGTCTACAGTCTCGCGCTCATGATCAGTGAATATGTGCTTACACCAACAGACCGCTTATTATCCCTTTTAGGAAATTATGACAGTGGTTTTTTTATGGGGGTTTTTTGTAATTGTTTCGACTGTGGGAAGATCTCCCCACTCTTGAATGAGCCCTTAAAATTCGAATGCATGTAGATTTGTGTTGTTTTTTTTTGTATTTGTATTAAAATAATTTTTAATAAAGTATATGTTCGAAAGGCTTTAAATTAAAAACATTTAAAAATTTATCAGAGGTAAAATCGTGGGTTTTTGTTTTTTTTGTTGGCTGAGCAAAAACATAACAACAACCCCCAAGTATTTTTTAAGACAAATTTAATTGGGCCCAAAGAAAAGAAAAAAATGGTAATTTGTTATTTTCTTTCTTTAATAAAGTCATTTAAAAAGGATAGTGGAGATTCGTCATCAATACTTTTTTCAAAAAAGTATTCTTCCCAGTGGAAATAAAAGATTTCTAAAGAATTTTGGTAACAAAACCGTTTTGGTTGCCATTGATTCCATGTCGAAAAAAATACATTCCTCAAAAATTTGTTATTTTACGGAAAAAATTCTTCCAAAGGGTTTTGGACGAAATGGAGGGGGCCCAACTGAGACAGAATTCATTTTTTATTTAAACTACCCTTAAACAAAAAACAAACACCACGCTTTTGTTTTTAATTTCACAAAAAAAAAACTAAAAAGAAAAAATTATTTCGTACGATTAATGGGGCCCTTTTTTAATTCTCAAAGATGTCAGGTGTTTGATTTTTAATACCATAATTTTAAATACAGTGACAAAAATTACCTTTTTTTCTTTAAGCAGAAATGTCTTGGTAAATTTGTACACCCCACGCAGGTCGTCCTAGCCAGAGGGGCATGTACGAATGTGTTTGCACAACAACGGAGCAGAAAAGTGGAAACTTATGAGCTCATGAATTTAACATAAAAGGGATTTAACAAAAGGAATTGAGAAAAAACACAAAGAAAAAAAGGAAGCATTAGTGTGTGCACATTAGCAAAGAAGAGGGGTTGATACATAAAAATAGTGGCTGTCAAACGATTACTCACATCCAAAAGAACTTTTGTTTTGCATATAATATGTTACATATATATATACCACATCATCAAACTGAAAATTATACAGCATTGTGTTGAATTTTATATATACCATAATTAATATACCAGTACACACCACATATATTATGCCAAAAAAACTTGTATTTTGATGCGATTTAATCGGCATTATAATTTGACAGCACTAAGTAAAAAATAAATTGTGGCACAAAAAGTCCTATTTATGAGACTCGCACAGTTTTCTTTCTGCATGGTCTATATGTTGAACTGCTACTCAAACAAACACTGAACTCCCACCTGTCCACCACCCTCCCCTTCCTCTCCACGGGCAAATCAGGTCGAGTAAGTCTGCTTCAAGTGGGAAGATGGTGTCCCGAATGCAGCCGTAACGAACCACCTGGTCTCTGAAGATGATGAACCTAATTATAGACTTCTCTACGTTTTTGTGTTTTTTTGTTTTGTTTATTCTGCTGAAAATACACCCGGGTCTCCTGCCTACAAGAAACAGAAAAGGGAGAGAGGCAGAGGAGAATCAAGCATGATGCAGAAGGTAAAGCTCTTCCAAGCAACTCTCAGTTTGGTTGGAAACATAACACACAACTATCCAGAAGAAAAAACAGATTTTTTTCCTTCAGCAGGATTTTGCACAGCCTCTGGAGCCATATCTGGGTTCAGTGTGCAGACATTTACAGAAAACATTCAAATTTTAGGATGCTCCTTAGTAATCTCCATCACCCAAATATCGCAGTACAGCGTGTAGTAAAGATGAAAGTTGTTTAAAAAACAGTGTTTACAGTTATATATTTAGTTTATTGTGGGATGTTGTAAGCTATAGCAACTGCTTCTCAATCACTTAGTTGTACCAAGAAAAATGATCGTGAACATGCTATTATAAATACTTATGTAAGGGTTAAGTTACAACATTTGTGCTGCAAAGAAATCTCTTTGGCCTAATCACTTCATTAAAAATCCTTAATGGTTTTCTAAAAAACCTTTACTGATGCAATCAGAATTATTAATAATTAATATAATTAAATAATTAATTATAAAAGCTATTGCACAGCAAAAATAGCCCCATAGTACCAATCTATCATCCAAGTTTTGTTTTCAAAAGCATTTTCCTAGTAATAATACACATATGCAGCAGCACTAACTGCATCAATTTAATAATCTTAAAATGAATGCAATTAATATTGTCATCTTTGGCTTGCTAATTAAGGTGTTTGCAAGGAACCATTCAAAAAACGGGTTTACAGTGTTTTGTAAAATACACAAAATAAAATAAAATAAATATTCATACACTCACTGACCCTCCAATTCTCCAGCAGTGACGGACACAAATTATTAGGACTACTAGTATAAAAACTGGTGTTTCAAGTCAGTTTATTTCTACTCTTTTGCTGTAGTGTGTCAGTAGGAAATATATCAGTTTACATTTCCAAACAATCCTTTAGCCATTAATTGTAATAATTGTTGAAATACCCCTAGTCTTCTAATAATTTTGGCCCACCATTGTAAAATGGGGATTAGAACTTTGAACCCAGGGCTGCATTTCCCAAAAAGCATCGTCTGTGAGTCATTTGTTCCACTGAACACTCTTGGTAAAGACGGACTGAACTAGCGGCAACAGTTGCTTTTGGGAAACCACACCCCCAGAATGATTGCGGTTCATCAAAACCCAGCAATGCCTTGCAAGCTTCTGTAATAAGCTACCACTCACGAAGAAGTATCATCAAGACGAAATCAATATCAACATGCAATGAAGGGATCGTCATAAGGACCCACCCACCAGGTACATCAAGATGTCTTCTGATCATCACCATAGCTGTTCTCTGGTGGTCATTCCAGGCTTGATTCAGTGTTTGCAGAAGAAAGTTGTGTTGTTCAGGAGAGTTTAACACATCGTCTCGTACCTTTTAAACAGACAAAAACTGGACATAAGTACAGGATAAACAAGGCTTTCCTGCTAATTTCATACCAAGCCAGCAAGTAAGAAGCACAAACTCTGTGTAATCAGTTAATGAAGCACTCGTCTCATATGCGGTGCGGTGAACATCACATATCGAACCCACTTAAAACATAACACTTATGTGTCAGATGTACTCAAACATACACAAATAATTCACAGAAAATAAGCTCCTCTCTAGTGTTTTTCCCTTTTATAGCTAACTAACTAACTGAGAAAAACACTGCATATTTTTTCTTGAGGTAAATGTAACGTTAAGTGGGCTTACTGTTCACAAGCTGTTTTAATTGTTTGAAACACTAATTGAGTGATTACTTGAGGCAACGATGTATCTCAGTAGTTTTTACTATCTCTCAAACATAACTTCGGCTATTCATTCACATTTATTGTGCGCTTATAACTTTTATTAAAGTGAAAAAAGAGATGATGCTACTTGAACTGAAGCAGCTAAAGCCATCCGTCACTCCACATTTAAGAGCTTCAAAACAGCATTTATTGTTTGATTTTCATGATAAAACGGGTCGAATTTGAAAGCGGAGACTTTGTTTCTTAACAGAATGTTAGCAAAAGGGAAAAACCTGTGTTAACAGCAGAGCATGTAGAGGTCGAGAATAGTAGAGCAGTTATGGAGTCCAGATATTCAGATTCAACGAAGTTGCAAGCCTTATACAGTACAGACCAAAAGTTTGGAAACATTACTATTTTTAATGTTTTTGAAAGAAGTTTCTTCTGCTCATCAAGCCTGCATTTATTTGATCAAAAATACAGAAAAAATGTAATATTGTGATATATTTCTATACAATTTAAAATAAAAATTGTTTTTTAAATTTATTATACTTTAAATTATCATTTATTCTGTGATGCAAAGCTGAATTTTTTTAGGATCATTATCACATGATCCTTTAGAAATCATTCTAATATGATGATTCATTATCAAAGTTGGAAACAGTTCTGCTGTTTAATATTTTTTTCAGAACATGTGATACTTTTTTTAGGATACTTTTGATGAATAAAAAGTAAAAAAAAAAAAAAAAAAAAAAAGAAGCTATGTTTTTTAAATAATAAATATTTTGTAATAACAATATACACGTACTGGTCAGTAATTTTGGGGTCAGTAATTTTTTTTCTTTCTTTTTTTTAAATAAAATCAATACTTTTATTCAGCAAGGATGTGTTAAATTGATAAAAAGTGATAGTAAAGAAAATATATTATTAGAATATATATTATTAGACTTTTTTTTTTTTTCTTTTAATAAATGCAGTTCTTTTTAACCTTTTATTCATCAAATATATTAGACAGCAGAACTGTTTCCAACACTGATAATAAATCGAATATATAGAATGATTTCTAAATGATCATGTGATAGACTGGATGTTACTGTGACACTGAAGGCTGGAGTAATGATGCTGAAAAATTCAGCTTTGCATCACAGGAATAAATTATATTTTTTTAAAGTATATTCAAAATAGAAAACTATTTATTTTAAGTTGTAATAATATTTCACAATATTACTGTTTTTTTCTGTATTTTTGAACAAATAAATGCAGGCTTGATGAGCAGAAGAAACTTCTTTCAAAAACATTAAAAATAGTAATTTTTCTAATATTTTACTCTATAATGAAAAAATACGTAAAGTAAAAATCAAAGTTAAGAATGAGCAGGGAGAAGAAACTGAGAGGGAGTGCGGGGACGCTGCTTAAAGTTAGTAAAGATTCATACTGGAATCTGAAGCGACACATTGCCAGAAAGCACAAGGATGTGCCACGCAAACATGGTGCAGCAAAAGGTGAGCTACCATAAAAAACAAATAAACAGGTAGGCTAAGGTTAGTATTCGGTTGTAACGGAGCCCCGATCATAAACATGCAGACAAAATCACGGCCACGAATTTAGAATAGGCTATTCTGTTTTATGCTAGGACTAGCCTACATTGAAGCGACGAATTAAGAATTATTTTTTTTCTTTTAGTCTAAATTATGGTCACGAATTAAGTATTAAATTACTTAATTAGTTTAAAAGGATTAATCTATGCTTAACATGAAATAGAATTGTTTATTATATTATCGTTTAGTTATTTAATTAGTTATGAAAGATAATATATTACCGTTTAGTTAGGCTATTTTAATTAGTTATGAAAGATATGAAGCATAATAACATACAGCCCTATGTTATAAAAATGTGACCTCTCGAAAAACAAATGTTAGAAATAAAAAATGGATCTACGCATATTTCATCTCGTGTGTGTGTGTTTGTTTTAATGAACCTGTTTTGAATGTTCTATTGCACAACAACGGCAGCTAGCCTATTTTCACGGAAATAAAAGTTAACGAAAATCAAATACACTTTTTCAGTTTTTGCATTTTAGGTATGTTTGCTAAGGTTAGATTAATATATTTAATACATTTTAATTAATACAATTAAGAAGAATGTAAGAATTTTGTTTTGAAACATGATAATTGCTATTTATCAGCAACTCAGCATGAAAAATTGTATACAATTATCCAAGAATTTCGGTACAAACAGTAAACAATTAGGCCTACTAGAGCAATTTTATGTCGGAGCGGGATCTGAGCGAGAATTGGTTTACGGCGAGCGTGAGCGGAATATTAACGAAGCGCTTGCTTGGGCGGTTGAGCGACTGAGTGGAGCGCACGTCCATAGAGCGGAAAACGTAGCGGAGCGTCACATGCTCTGGTTAACAGTGCATTTTTTTTTAAAGAAGGGAGATTGCATTAATGTGTTTTTACTGCATTATTATTACCTAAATTCAACATGGAGTCTGCAGGAGCAGGATATAATAGGCTCTGATCATCAGCTGATTTAAACGACTTTCCAATAGGGTGCTGCTGATGATTGCTTTTATCGGCCAATACATCAGTGCATCGGAAACAAAAAAAGCTGTGAACTTTTTTTCACATTGGTCTAAACAGACAAACTGCACGAGAAAATCTGAGTAGATTTGTGTGCTGAACATTCATGTTGATACGAGATGGTGTTTATCTCCTCCAAACATTACTTTCTACTCATTTTCACCGAACTGGTGTCAGATCTTCCTGTAGCTAAACAGCAGAGCACTGCATTAGCATCGTCAAGTACCCAGGATATGATTCTCTGGATACTTCAAACAAAAGCATCTACCAAACGCATGAAAGCACATGTACATGCATCGTTTCTCGTGCCAGATCTGGACCAGGGAGGTCTGCCAACAGAACGGTTCCAGGTTAGACCCCGTCACCCTCACCGTGGAGAAGAGGCACGGCGGAGACGTCTGGCTCTTACTTTGTTGATGAGATGTTCTGTGACCACCTCCCTGAGGCCCGTGTAGAGCTTCTCTCCGTGCTTGTGCAGGACCATGGTGTAGGCGTTCCTGTAGAGCTCCTCGAAGCTCAGCCCACTGTTTGTTCTTCCTCCTGAATCTCCTGGATGGCATTTTTCAAGAGGTCCCAGATGTTGTTGACATACTTCTCGTCCATGGTCATCTGAGATGAAGCCGAGAGAAGAGGGGAAACCGTTAAGGGAGAAAAGGTGAGGGCTACCAAATACAAATGCTATGCACTCTTTTACCCTTCCTTTTAAAGAGACAGTTCACCCAAAAATGAAAACTCACCGTCATGTTGTTCCAAATCTGTATGAATTTCATTCTTTTGTTGAGCACAAGAGAAGATATTTGATAACCAAACAGTTCCTGGTAGACATTAACTTCTATATTTTATTTTATTTTCTCTCCATTCTGTGAAAGTCAATGGCTACCAGCAGCAGTTTGGTTACCAATATTCCTCTAAATGTCTTTTTATGTTCCGCAAAGAGTCATACTGGTTTGAAACGATGCAAGGGTGAGTAAATGAAGATAAAACTTTACCATTAGGGTGAACTATCCCTTTAAGGCCGTTCACTCCAAAGACGATATCTATAATGATAACTATACAGTTTTAATGATCTTACCAATTCTATAAGAGCAGGGAAGTCCACACAACACAAGCGTAAATGACACTTTGATTTATTTTTTTACTGCTAATGAACAATAAACACATCGACAGCAAATCAGAATCCATTCTGCTTTAAAGAGCTCAAGCATTTAAAGCAGCAGAAGACAAAAAAACTGGAGCGCATGCAAACAGACAGAATGTCATTGTGCGCTGATGTGGATGCCAATATAGATTTTACTGTTGGTATGAATGGTTATTAAAGCATTATAGTCATAATTACAGTTATCATTCTTGGTATGAAGAGGCTTTCACTGTGGCTCAGCATAACCTTGGACTGGTTAGACTGGTTAGATTATCAATCTAACCTAAATCAGACATCGCACCAAGCCACGCTAAAAAAGACATACTCCACAAAGACACCTGAGTGAACTTTCAGGATCCAAGCTAGCTAGCTCTAAGAAAATATACATCATCCTTCTGTATTTGTTTGATCATACAGCACTCTTTTGACATACAACTGTCTTGACATAAAGCTGTCACGTGAAATCATGTGGACATGCAGCTCGGACAGATGTGTTTCTGAACAGGAGCTGCCTGATGGCAGGAATGATTCATCATTTTCGCACAAATACCCCATCATGTGACGTCACGCTCATTAATATTCATGATCTTACAGCTGACGGGCGAATCTCAGTGCATTTGGGTTTACAGTGTATTGACTGTTTAGATCGAGGCACCTGCACATATCCACATCAAACATTACAGCAGCATTAGTGCTACTGAACAAGCTTCTTTCGCTGGCAGTACGTTAAGAAGTGCGTATCACGTCATACCACGTCAAACTGTAACGTTACATACATGACGCAAACCCTCGTCACAGACAAACCGACCTCCCACAAACAACGATACTAGAACAAATGTTTTGATTAGTGACACATTTACTGTTGATCGAATAAGCTTATGCAATAAAACCAGAGTATTTGGGTCACTGCGTGATTATTTGTGATCATCTGCTGCTGTTAAACAGGTTAGCCACCTAACGTTAGCAGGCTCGCTAACTTGTTTCATTAGCTTGAGATAAAAACAACGCAAGAGCTCCTAACCCCAGACCAAAGTGACGCTTCCCTCGTGATGGTTCTTTGACTATTAGTGGGATTTGTGTGAACACAGAGGCGGTGTGAAGGGATGTGTTCGCACGGGCCTGTCCGCTCGGATCCCCGGAGCTCGAGTGACGGTGTCGCCGGCTCGGAGCGCTCATACTCACGGGAAAGGCTCGTATCCTCATCTTGGTGTCTTTTTTAGTCCCCCCTTTGCTGAGGTTTGACATGTCTGGCTTATTCCCCGCCGTTGTCTCCTTTCACATGAAAGTCTTCTCTGACAAAAGACGGGGAACAGGTACAAAGAGGCAGCGCTGAGCCCCGCTTGACCTTCTTTATGAGTCTCACTCTTCGGACTTGTTGACAGGCGCTTCGCGTTCTGCTACTTTTCTCGCTCCAAGAGATGGCGGACGCGCAAATCTCGCAGACTCTCGTCGCACCACCGAGGAAACTCTCGCGAGATCTTACACCATGTACTGCAGACTACAGTATATTGAATATATTCAGCCTTGAAAACGTATTAGAAACGTGTAATAACTGTATTGTAACTGTACACGTATCACGTGACAATCTGTTTTCCGCAACAATATATGATACTGAATAATTTTAATAATAAACGTTAATAGCCATTAAATTGAGAATACAGTATTGAAATAGGAGTATTTTTGTTTAAAACCATCAAAGCTGACCAATCAGAGACCGCGTTTCTTCATGTCAGTACTTGTGCATTTGATGCAAACAATATATGTATATGTATATATATATATATATATATATATATATATATATATATATATATATATATATATAGGCCTATATATATATAAATTCGTTTAAGTTATCATATCACTCAGTACCGCCGCTCCCTATACGCAGAGTACGCAGCCTGCGTAGGGCACTAACTCCCAGGGGGGGCACCATCCCAGTTGCCCAAAAAAAAAAAAAAAAAAAACACACTTGACGCGGTATTCCCCCATCCGCGCTCGCGACCGCTTGCGCATCATGTTTGCTGCTGAATGCAAATTATCATAACTGATGGATGGACATATGCCAGTGAAAAGACATCAGCAATCCGCTGCAGAGAAAAAAATAAATAAATAAAAAAATAAAATAAACCCAAGAAAGAGAGAAAAGATAGCAAAAAAACTAGCGTGTTTTAATGTCGGAAATAATTTGACCATCACCAACGCATTTAATATTCTCTCTGAGTTTCCAGGTTCCTTTACGAAAATTAGTCATGGTTTTAACACGAATAACACCAAAGCGTATCGTTATTTTGGCCATGGTAACTGCAAATTAACCATGTTTTTGTTACTTCAAATAATAATTTACAAAGAAGTATTAAGAAAAGAATTTTTTTTGTGTGTGTGTGGTTATAAAAACAGACCTAAGCCAACAATACCATTTAAAATGACTTAAAATGCATTATATAAAAGCAATGAGGCAATATTGATTGGTTAATAAGGCTGTTAAAATACATAATGTAGGCTAATAAAAAATAAACAATCTATGTACATTACACATTATTACAAATGCCTGCAAAGGGAGCCAAAGGCCTGGTTATTGCTGCTGTTACACTTACAGGAGGATCAAATCCTTGTTGGCCAAACATTTAATTCAAATATTCACTTAATCTTTCATTTTTGGCCATCTTTTTGCTATATGATGACACAGCCTCTTTAATTTCTTCAACAGAAACATGTGGACATCACAACCCTTACAAAAACAAACCATGGTTTTATCATAGTAAAACTACTTTTTTTTTTTTTTTATGATTTCTGAATGCTTGAGACTATAAAATCAATCAGACAACAGTATTAATAAAATCATAGCCATAGGTAAACTGTCTAGAACTACAATTGTAATTATTAAATAATACAACCTAATCAATTCAATAAACAATTATAGTTAAATTTTGACCCTTATATAGTAGGTGATTTTTTTTCTTCCATAATATATATAGGCTATACACACACACACACACACGCACACTAATGCTCATCAAGGCTCCATTTTTTTCAAAAATACAGAAAAAATCATAATCTTGCAAAATGTTATTACAATATAAATTAATGGTTTCTATTTAAATATACTTCAAAATATAATTTATTTCTGTGATGCAAAGCTGAATTTCCATCAGCCATTACTCATAAAGTGTCACATGATCTTCAGAAATCATTCTAATATGATGATTTATTATTAGAATTATCAATGTTGGCAACAGCTGTGCTGAAAATTTATTTTTATTTTTTTTGGAAACTGTGATACTTTTTTTCAGGATTCTTTGATGAATAAAAAGATAAAAAGAAGAGCATTTATTCAAAATATAAATCTTTTCTAACAATATAAATGTGACGACTGGGTGAAGGAGAAGCTGGAAACAAGTGCAGGTATGAAACAGTTTAATGAAGACCAAACAAAACAAACAAAAATACAAACAACGCTGGGAAGACGACAATCCAAGATGGTGGGAGACGGTGAGTAATCCAGATGGTGATGGTGAGTTGGCAGCAGGAGAGGATGGCACAGGAACTGCGGGGAATCGAACCAAAGGTAAGTGGTGATGCTTGTGAAGGTGCGATGAGTGGATGAGGTTCCGGGGGAAGACACGGACATCAAACGCAGAACAACACAGAAGCAAAAAACAGTTACCAAACATGAAACAACGCTCTCACAAACACAAGACGTGAGACAAGCCATATATATAGGGAGAGGGTAATGAGTGACAGCTGCTGCTGATGACAATTAACGGAGACGCCCACAAGCTTATCAGTGCAGACGCGAAAACACACAGATTTCACCACAAAGTGCAAAACCCAGAGATCACGGTTTACCAACCGTGACAGTACCCCCCCCTCTAAGTACGCCTCCTGGAGTTCCCAGAAGGTCCTACCTGCTGATTGTAATCATCAATAAGGGAGTGATCCAATATGTCCCTAGCAGGTACCCCAACTCCTCTCCTCCGGACCGTAACCTTCCCAGTCCACCAAGTACTGGAATCCTCGCCCCCTCCGCCTCGAGTCCAGAATGCGATTAACCGAATAGGTCGGTTCCCCATCTACGAGACGCGGCGGCAGGGGAACCGGAGTAGGCGGATTAATACGTGCATAAAACACGGGTTTAATTTGGACACATGAAAGGCGGGGTGTTTATCCTCCTGTACGCTGGAGGTAGTTTTAGGCGGACTGTCACCGGACTAATGATCTTGGTAATAGTAAACGGGCCAATAAATTTGGGAGCTAACTTGTTAGATACGGATCGCAGAGGAATGTTATTGGTAGAAAGCCACACTTTTTGACCCACGACGTAAACAGGAGGCTTTGACCGGTGGCGATCGGCCTTGGCCTTAGTGCGCTCCCTCATCCGTAGCAGAGTCTCGCGGGCTCTGGTCCAGGTGCGGTGGCACCTCTGGACAAACGCGTGAGCGGAGGGGACCGCGACTTCAGATTCCAGACTGGGAAAAACCTGGTGGCTGGTAACCTAAACTGCATTGGAACGGAGAAAGGGCCCGTTGCTGACACTGGTAACGAATTGTGAGCGTACTCCACCATAGAGAGTTGTTGACTCCAGGAAGAAGGATTCTTGGAGACCAAACATCGCAACGTCCTCTCTAAATCTTGGTTGGCTCGCTCAGACTGTCCGTTACTCTGGGGATGATAACCCGAAGACAAGTTAACTTACGCTCCTAGCAATTTACAAAACTCTTTCCAAAATTTGGATATAAATTGAGATCCCCTGTCAGAAACCATGTCTACCGGGAGGCCATGAAGCCGAAAGACATGATCTAGGACAGTGACCGCTGTCTCCTTGGCTGTCGGTAATTTGGGCAAGGGAATGAAATGTGCCGCCTTCGAGAACCGGTCCACTATGGTCAAAACGACCGTCATGCCATTATAGGGCGGGAGGGCGGTAACAAAATCTAGAGCGATGTGGGACCAGGGTCTCGAAGGGACAGACAGCGGTTGAAGGAGCCCATCAGGAGGTCGATTAGATGACTTACCACTGGCGCAAACTGAGCAAGCCAACACAAAATCGCGGACGTCACGAGCCATAAGTGGCCACCAGAATCGTTGTTTAACCAACCCATTAGTTCGACTTATCCCTGGATGACAAGCAACGTTAGAGCAATGACCCCACTAAATGACTTCGGACCTTAACTCCTCTGGCACAAATAAACGGTTCGGTGGACAACCGGGCGGAGGCGTTACCCCTTCTAAGGCCGTCTTGACCTTCGACTCGACCTCCCATACGAGTGCTGAGACCACTACTCTCTCAGGTAAAATACACTCGGGAGTCACTGGGCAGGCGGAGGGATCAAAAAGACGTGATAAAGAATCGGGTTTGACATTTTTGGAAACCCGGGCGGTACGATAAGGTAAAATCAAAGCGACCGAAAAAAAGTGCTCACCGAGCCTGCCTGGAATTGAGTCTTTTGGCAGTTCTAATTTATTCTAAGTTCTTATGATCGGTCCAAACCATGAAAGGTACCCCTAAGCCTTCCAGCCAGTGACGCCACTCCTCTAAAGCTAATTTGACGGCCAACAACTCTCTGTTACCAATGTCATAATTGCGTTCAGCAGGAGATAAACGATGGGAAAAAAAACGCGCAAAGATGTACCTTATCGTCCGAGGCAGCACGTTGGGACAACACTGCTCCTACCCCCACCTCTGATGCGTCGACCTCCACCACGAACTGCCGTGTGGGGTCAGGGGCCACAAGAATGGGAGCCGAAACGAAGCGGCTCTTGAGGTTAGTGAACGCAGTCTCCGCTGCGTCCGACCACCTGAACAGAGTACTGGGAGAGGTCAAGGCCGTCAGAGGTGAGGCTAGTTGGCTGAAATTGGGAATAAAACGCCGATAGAAATTGGCGAACCCCAGAAACCACTGTAGGGCCTTACGGGAATCTGGAGATGGCCAATCTATCACAGCCTTAACTTTGTCAGGGTCCATACGTATTCCCTCGGACGAGACGATATACCCTAGGAAGGGAACAGACTGTGCATGGAATACGCATTTCTCCGCCTTGACAAAAAGACCATTCTCAAGTAACCCTCTGGAGCACTCGTCTGACGTGTTTGAACGTGTTCCTGGAGAGATGAAGAAAAAAATCCGTATGTCATCCAGGTAAACATATATAAACTGATCTACCATATCTCTCAACACGTCATTAACGAGTGCTTGGAAAACCCCGGGCGAGTTGGAGAGCCTGAACGGCATCACCAAGTATTCAAAGTACCCTCTAGGGGTATTAAAGGCGGTTTTCCATTCATCCCCCTTCCTGATGCAGACCAAATGATAAGCATTACGTAAATCCAATTTTGTGAATACGGATGCTCCCTGTAACCTCTCAAAAGCTGAAGACATGAGTGGTAACGGATAGGTGTTTTTTATCGTTATGTTGTTCAGCTCTCGGTAGTCAATACAAGGTCGCAGAGAACCATCCTTCTTACCCACAAAAAAGAACCCCGCCCCCGCTGGAGAAGAGGAAGGGCGGATGAACCCAGAGGCCAGGAATCAGAAATGTATTTCTCCATGGCCTCCCTCTCTGGAATAGAAAGAGAGTATAACTTGCCTTTAGGTGGAGACTTCTCTGGCACTAAGTCTATGGCACAGTCGTAGGGACGATGCGGAGGCAGAGAAGCAGCACAGGACTTACTGAACACTTCCTTCAGGTCCAGGTACTCTTCGGGCATGTTTGATAATACCATGTTCTCTCTCTGCAAAACAGAGACAGGGACAACAGGACAAGCAGAAACCAGACAAGACTCATGACAACTTTCACTCCACAATGTGACAGTGTTGGAACCCCAATCCACTTGTGGATTATGTTTCATTAACCAGGGGTGACCTAAGACAGTGGGAGCTACAGGGGAGTCCATGAGGAAAAAGGATATGGTTTCGCAATGATTGCCTGAAGTGAGCAGAGTGATGGTTCAGTGTAATGGGTGACGTGAGGCAGTTCCTGGCCGTTGAGTGCGTTGACCTGGATGGGAAGAGACACAGGCCGGACAGGAATGTTCAGGTGACGTGCAAGGAGTGAATCGATGAAATTACCTTCGGCTCCGAGTCCAGAAGGGCGTGACAGTCGTGTGTGTGATTCCCCCACCGCAGTTTCACCGGAAGGAGAGTCGAGGATGTTGTTGAGGACTTCCCAGCGGAGATCCCACCCGATAGTAGCCTCATCCTTACTACCGGGCTGGCTCTTTTACCGGGCAGGAATAGATGGTATGTCCAGTGGTGGTCAGTAACGGAGTAGCTTTACTTCGTTACTGTACTTAAGTACATTTTTCAAGTATCTGTACTTTACTGGAGTAGTTTTATTTTGAGTAACTTTAACTTTACTACATTCCAAAGCATAAGATCGTACTTTTTACTTCACTACATTTCATAAAACATATTGTTACTCCTTATAATATTTCACATGCTCCGAGACGCAGAAGCGGTGTCTGATTCAAGAACTAAATGATTCTTTTCAATGAACCTTTTAAATCGGTTCTCAAATCACACCAAACGATTCTTTCACGAATTATAATGATCCGATTGCAGCTGTTCTAGAGTCGACAACTCACTGATTCAAATGAACCATTTAGTGCGAGTCTCTAGTGAACTCAATTCACAAATAAGAACCCAGAGAATTTGTGAGCGCGCGCACCACTGAAGCTAAATATAACTCACTTATGTCGAATTTTAGGATTAATTATTGTAACTGAAAAACATATTTAGGTCAAAACTGTCAGTTGTTTGTGAACTAAATCTGCTGTAAAGGGTGATCTATTTACAGCATAAGTGACTCGTAGGTAAAAAAAAAAAAACACAAAAAAAAAACACAAAAAAATGGAACCATTAAAATAACACAGATTAACTAAAATAACTCCTACACGTTCAATTTCCCCGCTTCCGTAATGTTAACAGATTTATTAAAATGCATGCCCTATGTAATGTCTGTTTTTATAGTTTATCAACAGTGTAAATTTTTATATTGTTTGGATTAACCACCCAAGTAGACAGATATGATTGTTTCCTATTCTAACCATACTGAAAATAAGTAAATATGGTTAGCTGATGCAACTGTCGAGCTAACAAGCTTGCTGGTGCTAAGTTGAGGTCATTTTTTAGATATAAAGTCCAAATATTTTTATTCAACCACCTATATCGATTACATCTGGGGGAAAAAGAAAGGATATGATGTTCGAACATATTAACTACAGTAATTATCAAAGTGGGAAGTGATTTGGCCAGGGGTGTTTTTACACCACAGACAAGGTTTGAGAAGGAAAAAATCATTATGAAAATATAATTATATTTTCCTTAAAATGTTATTCCTAATTTCAGGCCTTATTCTCCAGTCATATATAACTATGATGTTCTGCAAAACAAACTGAAGTAAATATACATACTGAGTCGACTTTTAGGATTAATATTGTAAGTGAGAAGTCCTTTTGTAATTCAAGCCGGTCATTTATTGATCAACTAAATCGGCAGAAAAAACCGATCTATACAGCATAAGTGGACTTGTAGGTTACAACTTAAAAATAATAAAAAAAACTATGTGTTGAATGGATACCATTTAAAAATAATTATTCCTGTGATTGCAAAGCGAGAATTTTCACATCATTACACAGCCTTAGTGTCACATGTACATCCAGGTCAATCACATATCATTGTAGAAATGCATGCCCTATGTAATGTCTGATTTATTATGAGTGTTGGATAACAGTGTCTGCTGTTATATTGTTTGGATTAATAACCACGTTAAAAAGAACTGCATGTGACTTCCTAAAAAAAACAAAAATTCTAATAATAGGTTCTATAATATATTTCTGATACTATCACTTTTTATCAATTTAACACATCCTTGCTAACTCAAAGATTGTTTTCATTTTAAAAAAAGACAAGCAGAAATAATACTGACCCCACTTACTGCCCCGCAGTGTTATATTGTTATTACAAAATATTGATCATTTAAAACTAGCTTCTTTTTTTTTTCGTTTTTTTTTCTTTTTAGTTCATCAAAGGTATCCTAAAAAAAGATCACCGGGGCTCCAAATATTAGCAGCAGACTGTTCAAACTTTGGGCAGGAACCTCTCATTATGAATGATTCTAAAGGAATCTGTGATATGGTCCAAAAAATTCGGCTTTGCATCACATAAATAAATGATAATTCTCAGTATCATAAATTTAAAAACAATTAGTTCAATTGTATAATATACAACAATATATATCAAAGAGTTTTTTCGTATTTTTGATCAAATAAATTCGCATGGTCCAAATGTGACCCTGGCAGAAGAAAATTCTCTTCAAAAAACATGGGGTAAAAAATAGGCATGTTTCAAACTTTTGACTGTACTGAATATCGGTGATGTTCTGCAAACAACAAATTATTATATATATACATAATATATATATATAATATATATATATCCATATATAGATAATACGATATATATATAGTATATACATATATATATGTCTCACTGGTGAAACTGATGGTCACATTGTGATTCGGACACAAACACATGTCTTAAGTGTCTGGAGTATATTTGTCGCAACAGCCAAAAAATACATTTTATGGGTCAAAATTATACAGTGTTAGTATGGCAAGATACAATTAGGATATTGGGCTAAAGATCATGTTCCATGAAGATATTTTTTACATTGTCCTACCATAAATATATCAAAAACTTCAATTTTGATTAGTACTATGCATTGCTACGAAGTTCATTTAGACAAATTTAAAGGTGATTGTTCAATGTTTTTATGTTTTTGCCACCCTTATATTTCAGATTTCAAAATAGTGGTATCTCAGCCAAATATTGTCCTTTAACAAAACACAAATCAATGGAGAGTTATTTATTCAGCTTTCAGATGATGCATTAATTCACAATTTCGAAACAAAAGTTGACCCTTATGACTGTTTTGTAGTACAAGGGTCACAAAATCTGGTTTCTCTCCGGTACATCGCGTGTATAAGCTGTTGTACCAGTGAACATTACTACATCACCTATCATCAGCATAGGTTATTTATTACAACAACAGAAAATATATCTTGACTCCCATATAGTTGTTATTTTTGGAAAATTCCACAGGTAGTTTGAGCGTAGTATTATGAAAAAATAGGATTATATGAAATAGGTGCTTAAGATAAAATTTAAGTAGTTAGTCTATATAAAATTGCCAACTAAATCTGGCAGTAACTTTTTTTTACTTCAAGTTACTTAAAATCAAGTACTTTTCCTACTTTCATTCACACTCGGGAGTAACATTAAAACGGGTACTTTTACTGGAGGAATATGTTAGTATACATATCTGTACTATTTACTTCAAGTACTTGATAAAGTTTGTGTACTTCGTCCACCACTGGGGTATGTCCAGAGCCGCCACGTACAAGCATAGATCCCTTGGGACCTCCGCCGCTCCTCTTCTGGCTTTCCGGACAGCCAAGCTCTACCCACCCTGCATGGGTTCGGTGGGCGTCGAACGGGACCGACCGCGTTCTCTCGACTCGAGCGGCCCCTCTCCGGATGAGATGGGATGGCGGTGTATAGGACTGGTGTGTCGACCCCAGACGATTAATCCCGGCCATCAACGCGTTAGGGCTAGTCGATGAGACCGTTGAGTGTGGGGGCAGCTCGAGGAGGTAGATCTCCTTTGACACACGGTCGGCCAGCCCATGCAGGAAATCGATCCCCACTGCGCCGCCTCGTTCCACTGGCACGCGCGGCAGCCAGGTGTGCGGGAACTGGATGGAGTAATCCGTGACAGAGGAAGGTCCCTTGATGTAGGTCGAGAGCCTGGTGGCCGGCTTCCCTCGTCGGACCGCGGCTCGATCGATTAGACCCTTCTCATCTCCTTTTTTTTTTTTTTTTCCGAGATGGTTGTGGAACGAGGCGAGAACACTTGGTTCTCCCCACCGCCGTGTCCCCCATAAGGCGGGGCCTTGCCGAAAGTAGAGTCCAGCGTGAACGCAACCTTCAATTCCTCGGTGGCGAAAGGTGCGGGGCTGTAAGGCAAAGTGGCATGGAACACTTAAGGAAAGTTGCTGCAGAAAGTTGGCCCGTCAAACGCCGGAGTAGTTTCCTCTGGCCCCTGCCGGGAGTCGCGGCTCTGGCCGAAGTGATCCGTGGGGAATTTCCCGGGGGGACGGGCGGCGCAAGCGGTGCGATGGGCGCAGTGGGAGAGGTGAGACTGGTGGATCTGCTGGGTGAGCTCGGACACCTGTGCCACCAGCGCTTGGATAGCGCGTCCGGTGTTCGTGATGTTCTCCTGCTGCTGATCCATACGGTTGACGCTGTGGTGAATAAAGTCCGTTAAAGAGGTGGTGCTCGCTGCTTCCATTTTTAAAGGGTGAGAGCGTTCTGTGACGACTGGGTGAAGGAGAAGCTGGAAACAAGTGCGAGTATGAAAACAGTTTAATGAAGACCAAATACAAAACAAAACAAAAATACAAACAAACGCTGGGGAAGACGACAATCCAAGATGGTGGAGGAGACGGCTTGAGTAATCCAGATGGTGATGGTGAGGCTTGGCAGCAGGAGAGGAATGGCACAGGAACTTGCGGGGAAATCGAGCCAAAGGTAAGTGGTGATGCTTGTGAAGGTGCGACTGAGTGGATGAGGTTCCGGGGGACAGACACGGACATCCAAACGCCGAACAAACACAGAAGCAAAAAACAGTTACCAAAACTGAAACAACGCTCTCCACAAACACAAGACGTGAGAAAAGCCATATATATAGGGAGAGGGTAATGAGTGTCAGCTGCTGCTGATGACAATTAACGGAGACGCCCACAAGCTAATCAGTGCAGACGCGAAACACACAGATTTCACCACAAAGTGCAAACCCAGAGATCACGGTTTTACCAACCGTGACAATAAATCTTTGCTATCACTTCTGAAAAATTTAACACATCCTTGCCGAATAAAAGTTTTAATTTTCTTTCAAAAAAGAAGAAATAAAAAAATGTACCTGACCCCAACATCTTGAACTGTCGTGTATTGTTAGAAAAGATTTCTATCTTAAATAAACTGCTCTTTTTTTTAAAACCTTTTTTTTTTCATCAAAGAAGCTCCTGAAAAATGTATCACAGGTTAAATATATATATATAATATCACACGACGCAGCCACAACAGTTTCAGCACTGATAATAATCATGATATTAGAATGATTTCTGAAGATCATGTGATACTGCAGAAGCTGGAGTAATGATGCTGAAAATTCAGCTGCACATCATAGAAATATATGTATATGTGTGTGTTGTGTGTGTGTGTGTGTGTGTGTGTGTGTGTGTATTATGAGGTGCCAAACAGGAAATAATTAATATAAAACATCTGAATATGATGTTAATCTGAATATATAATGGTAAATTGTGAATACATAGTTATAATTCTGAATATATTGTTTATGTCTGAATATATAATGCAAATTGTGAATTTTTATATATATATATATAAAATCTAAATTTCATCATAAATATATCTTTACTATTAGGCATATCAACAGGCAGATGTTCTTGTTTTTTCAATTAAAACAGTATGTCTATGTATCCTGTACATGTATCAATGCAGATATTGTACTAAATTAATTATTTTAATTATTACTGTCTATCATATGCTGCTGCAATTGTCTCTATTCACTCCAGTCACTATTTGTGATTGACATTTGCCCCTAGCCCTCTCAGTCACGCTGAACTTTGCAGAAAAGATGGGTATCAGCAGTGTCAATGACTGTGAGGACCTTTCGGCACCACAGCCAGCCTTTTTAAAGTAGACGGAAAAAATCTCTCCTTTTGGTTTAGAATTCGTGAGATGCACTTACAATAATTAATATAGTAAATATTTACATTTTTTACAAGCCTTGTGCATTATAGGGAATAATATTCGGAGATTTTTACAGTTGTCTGATACCTATATCTCAACGGTGTCAGATTTTAATTAATTTTAAGTGGGTAAAAGTATAGAAAACATGAAAAATACGGTTTCCAGTACTATATAAAAACAATAAAGGCATAATCTGGCAAATCAAGCCTGGTGCATCATAGAGAATACTATTTTAAAAATGTTAAAGTTGGTTTGATGCCTTTATCTCAAACGGTGTCAGAGGTTAATTAATATAAGTGGGTACAGTATCATAAACCACATGTGAAAAATGGGATTCAGTACTGTATATAAAAACAATAAAGGCATAATCTGACAAATCAAGCCTTGTGCATTATAGGCAGGGCCCGGCCGTGGCATAGGCGACACAGGCAGTTTGCTTAGGGTGCAAAATGCTGGGGGCCCCGCAGGGAACGGTTGTGTATTTTGTTTTTGTTTTTTTGGTCAGAAGTGCGCCCTCTTCTGACGACTGTGTATTAGCCCGTGATGCTTTATGTAGTATTTTGAAATAGCTTTTTAGAGCATCTTAACACTCACACCGTGGGAACAGTTTGTGCTTGAGTTGACTGCTTATTTAATTAATGTTGTTTTTAAGATCAGTTACATTACTGTTGGCTTTTAATTAACCAAAAAGTGTCTAAATGTCTTTTGAAAAAGTCCATGACTACGACTATAATCTAGCATTCATAAATGAAATAATGAATTTTAAGTATGTCATTTTCCACTGTATGTATGAACATAATTGAAATGAAAGGTATGGGAATGCTAATTAGACTAACTAGTTATCTTGTAACATGTACAAATAAAATTACAAAATGTAGCCTTTATTTTGTTGTCTTTGTTGTCTGTTAGACTACTTTAGGCTTTTTATATTGCCCATATTTCCTTTGTTGTAATAAGTACTTGTAGGCATAGTTGTGGGAGTAGCTCAGGTCTGGTCTCTTCAATAAGCGATTTTAACAGATTCACTACAATAATATACCAACAAGGCACTTCAACATCTCCATTTATTTATCATCACAATTTATTTAGGCTACTACTTATTAATGTTAATACTTAAGTATTTATGTTATGTTATTTTATAGTAAAGTTTTAAAAAAATTTATTTCCAGAATTATTTTTAGTGGGGGCGGAAATCTTAAATCCTGCCTGGGGCCCCAACAGAGCCTGGGCCGGCCCTGTTTATAGGGAATAATATTCTGAATATTTTACAGTTCGTTTGACACCTTTAGATCAAATGATGTCGTCCTTTAATTGGATTTATATTATTGCATACATTAAAAGTTGTAAAATTATTATAAAACATATAAAATGGCAATTCCAAAAATAGAGCTTTGTGCAATAACAGGGATGTTTTTCTGAACATTGTAGTATTGGTTTTATATTATAATGTCACGTAGTTAAATTGTTTAATTAATATAAATGGTTAATTAAAAAAAAGAAGCCTGTGTGCAACGTAAAGGGCATGTATTGATTTCTATCTGAGTTAGTTTGGGTTTCGTCTAATGAATGTAAAAAAGCTTAACTGGCAAAAAAAGAAAAAAAGAAAAACAATGTCTAATGAATGTCAAACGTCACTTAGTATGAACAGACTGCTGAGGAGGTCTCTCCCAGGGTCACCACCGCTCTCATTCACGCGGCGCGCGCTGCAGAGGACATCTCATGCTCGTTCAGCTGTGGGACTCGATGCAGAAAACTCTGTTTGCTGGATAGAGCGTTGTATTGTGTGTTTTTTCTTCAGCGGAGCATGATGGTCATGGAGGTGAATGAATGGTTTATCAATGGACTGTAAAAAAGAGACACTAATTTACCTTTCAATTGCCCAAGGAAAACAACCTGACAGAGAAATGGTGAGGAAATGGCATTTTTTATATATCTAGATGTTCTGTATGCTCTTTATTTAGCTTTATTGCATTTTTATTGATGTGTAGCTATAGAGTTGGGTGCATAAATAGCTTACCTTAACTTCCTAACAATATACACCGATTATCTTCACAATGTGTGGGGCTAATTCAATACGGAGAAAACACCTGTTCAAAATTAAAAAATGTGCAGCAATTTAGTTATTATTCATGTGAAAAAGCATAGTCAGGGTTGTAAATAACAAGCAAAATGCACTTTTTATGATCCATGTTTTTTTTTTTTTTGGTATGTTTTTTTTTTGTTATATAAAAAAAATGTGAAAAATAGTCTGCATTCATTGTAGTTTACTGTTGCCTGAAGTTGTGGAAGACAATATGTTTTTGAGTTAATTGTTTGAAACCAACATACAAATCCCAATTAAAAAAAATCACGTCACACATTGTGTAACAGAACTTTTGACTCCAAAACTGAAATATAGCCCTTCTGAAAACTAGCATGGGTCTTATGAATTATTATTGCAGATGTTAATTAGACTTTCACTATTGGCTACAAATCATCAAATGTCTAAACGCGTTTACCTCTAAGTCCAGTATGGATTCATCAACACATGTCTGAAGTCTCTAGTGATTGACAGATTTAAAGAAGAGACGTGGGACAAACTTAGGTGAGTTTCCATAACACTGAATTACTTGATTATTTTACACACATTTTTCAAGTCTTGTTGGGATTTTTGCAGGTATGCAGCAAGGGTTCAAGACACTTTCATGACTTATGAAGTGTACACAGATAATATCACCATGCAGTTAGTTTCAAGACACTTTCATGACTTATGAAGTGTACACATATAAAATAACCACACAGCAACCAGCATTTATCAAAAATACACTCCACAAAACACTATCACTTCTTAAGCAGCCAGTATTTATTAAAAGTGCATTGTTTGTTAGCTGATATACAATTTTCTTTGTTTATCCCAAGACCTTGAGCAAAGTGTGGTGCTGGGGCAGTTTGGAGAATATTTCTTTGAGTTCTGCAAAAGGGCTGGATATGATCATATGCTGCGCACTCTTGGAGGAAATCTGTTTGAGTTCATGGAGAACCTGGACGCGCTGCACGGCTTTCTCTCTCTTTCCTACAAGGTCGAGTGAGCAGGACATTAGTATTCTCATAAACATCTTGAGGATAATTTCGATCAAAGACTCTGCTTCATAATTTATTTGTTAATCCAGAATGAATAGCGCACTTTTGATGTGCCAAATAGACCTTTTTTTTCTCACACTCAATAATACTTTTCCTGAATTTTGATTCATTCAATCATTCATTCATTCATTCGAGCCATGCATTCAGAATTAGTTATAAATATTTATTCTTGTGATTATTATCTTGTGAGAAGAACTACAAACAATCTAGAGTGATCCTTCGTATGTGCAAAATATATACAGTAAATCTCTGTTGCCTTTATTTTATTTTAGGAAATGAATGCACCATCATTCCGTGTAGAAAAAAACAATGATGGCACTTTTGCTGTTACACTACTACTCAGACCGACGAGGTCTTTGTCATATCGTCCCTGGTAAACAATTACTGATATCTATCTATCTATCTATCTATCTATCTATCTATCTATCTATCTATCTATCTATCTATCTATCTATCTATCTATCTATCTATCTATCTATCTAAATAATAATCCATATATACATTGGTGGCCAAAATTATTTGTACACTAGTATTTTCCCCACTGACTTAAAAATGGTTTTAAGTCAGTTATTTCTATCTTAAGTTAGTTAAATAGAAGTTAATTGATAAAGGAAATATATTTATGATATTATTTTTTGACAGCAATCCTCATTTTATAGCATTTTTTACACAAGTGCCTAAAACTTTTAAACAGCACTGTAGCTTTGCAGGTAGGTTTCTTGAAGCACCTTGGAGACGTTGTTCTCCACAGATCTTCTGGATTGAGTCTGTCTTGGTTTGTTCTGTTTCTTCATGTTATTCCAGACAGACTGGATGATGATCAGATTAGATATATAAGATAGACATGACTGACTTAAAATAATTTTTAGCTGGTGAAAATACTAGTGTTCTAATCATTTTGGCCACCATATAAGAAATAATCAGGAAGTAATTTGATTTCCTAGTTGACTGATTTCTAATCCTGTAGGTATCATCGGAGCTGTAGCCAAAGGACTTCTCAACAGCGAGATAAAGAGGAAATTGTGAACCAGATCGAGAAAGTTGAGAGGATGGGGGGAAAAGAGCATATTGTTTTCCTCATCACCCAAAGCCCAGCGTTCTTAGACAAAGTATACACTGAAAATGCTTTTAAAGTATATGTTTAAGTATTTGAATCCTCATGCTTTAAAGATTTCACAGTCATATACAACCTTATATATACAGTACTGTTGAGAATTAGTGTTTTGTTTGGTTTTATGCAATTTGCAGAAAAATGCACCTCTGTTGTCTTTCCAGGACTTTCCTGAAAGGTCCCTGCAGATGAAATCTCTAAATCATGTAGAAAAAAATGACGCAGTCAGAAACTTGGTGCATCCAGAAAAGGGTAAAGATGGTTTAAAATGATTTGTTTCATGAGATACAACAAAATTATTATTTGAATTCTACAGCTAAATATAAATCTTAACTGAGCAGTCAGTAAAGCTAAATCATTTTTTAATCAAGGAACTGATTCTCTGATGAGGTCTGATTCGTTATCAGCAACATTCATACATTTTCTTTGTAACGAATATATAAGGAAATGTAGTTTGAATTTTTTTTATTTCTATTGGTGTATATATTTGAGATTAATTTTATTTTATTTTTTCAACCTCAGGTAAAACTTTAAGGGCATTTGAGCCTGTGTATCCAGATAATCTGTGCATCGATCTGAAGACATTTTGCAATGCCTTTCCTTTCCACATTGTGTTTGATGAAGAAGTAAGGGGTGATTGAGGACATTGTTTCTTCAGAATCTGAAATCATTACATTTATTGCATATTTAAATATGGAACATTGCCAGTTGTGACAGAGGTGTTGATAATATGAGTGTGGAAAACCCCTCTGCTTTCTTATAGTTTGAAAGCATTGTATTAAATAATTTCTGCATTGCTGAGCGCTGAATAGTTGGAGCATTGTTATATAATTGCTGTTTTATTCTTTTACTCAATGCATCCATTCAGCTCCAGGTCAGACAGGCAGGGGTGACTATTCAGAGAATTGTGCCAGGGTTACAGAGCAGGTGCGGCCAGCTGGATCAATATTTCAACATCCAGCATCCACAGGTGACTTTCAACATCTGCAGCATCCGCAAGTTCATTAATAGCCATTTTGTTTTGCGGACACGAAGAGACAGAATGCCTATGGCTTGGAGAGAGAGACCCATGCTAGAACTGAGAGGTGAGAATTCTAGAAAAGGTGATGACTTAATATACGATCATGTATGTTATGTATGTCTTTTATTACTTTTAATTCTGTATTTCACCTCTCTTCAGCCATTTATACCCTCATTATTACTGCTGTTCTGTCTAAAATTGTGTTTCCCCCTATATGAGCACTATGTATATTCATTTAAATGAGATGTGCTCAGCTGGGGGAGCTCCAGGAACACAGATTTAACAACCACTGTCTTTGAAGAATGCATTCTGAAACATCAGCTTCCTGAATAATAGCGAAGATGCTTTTTAGACCAACCCCGCATATTGTACAGTCTGTAAGCTTGATTATTTTATCTTATATTTACTTTCCAGATTTATATATTATATACTTTGAAAAACATTTATTAACTACATTTAGAATTTTTTTTTTTTTGCATGCATGCATCCATTTGCTATCATTCATCCATCTTACCACTGATCAAAATGCAGTTACACTGCAATTACAATTGCATAAATAATGTTATGAGATGAACCTTTTTAAATATAGCAGTTATGAAAAGAACTATGAAATTATTATGAAACTAAAACCACCAATAGTGGCGTCAAGTCTTATAAGTAAATAAGTTTCACACCAGAATAAGTGAATTATAGAATCATTGTTTTGAATGATTCATTGGAACAGCTGATTCATTCATAAATGAAGCAACTGACCACTGTTTTTATGAAACAGTCAATGAATTATTGACTCAACTGATTTGTTCAAAAATTCTGATTCATTCAAAAATGAAGCTGCTTGTGATGCAACTTCTGCCTTGTTTGGAATGATTTTTATTAGCAAAATAGATAAAAAAAAACAGTCAAAATTGGGAATATTTCTATAACTAGTCAGTTTATATAATTAATCTGCATTTTATTAAAATCTATTGCTTAACAATATAATGTAACTATATTAACTATATAAAATAAGAACTTCCTTGTCAACGCCAGACTAGCATGTTGTTAAGTATTATTTGAAGGCTATTGCCTATCGCTGATTTACCTGTTAAAGGGTTAGTTCACCCAAAAATGAAAATTAGGCTGTGTTTTACTCATCCCCGGGGCTTCCTAGGAGTATATGACTTTCTTCTTTCAGACAAATCCAGTCGGAGTTATATTAAAAATTGTCTTTGATCTTTCAAGCCCTATCATTGCAGTCAGCGGGTGTTGCATTGCTTCAGTCCAAAAGATGTGAAATAACACCTTCAATAAAAAAAAAGTGTGTCTCACATGGCTCCAGGGGGTGAACAAAGTCCTCCTGTAGCGAATCGATGTGTTTTTGTAAGAACAATATCCATATTCAAAACATAATAATCACTTGAATCTAGCTTGCACTCACTGTTGTACATGGAAGCAGTTCCAGGCTGAAGATGTATGGAGGTTTGGCTTTGCCCATGCGCCGCTCAGAAGTGACGCACGTGGAGATGCAGCCGAGAGATCAAAACAAAAACAACAGTCACTAATTAGAAGTACAAAACGAGGATTTGTAAAGAAGAATGTCGGAGGATATCAATATTAGCCAAAAGGATTCTGGTTTTCCTTTGCTAAAGTAAGAAACTTTGCTTCCTTTGATCCTGTAAACAAACTCTGGTTTTCAAGAGACTCACCGGCGCATGCACAACGCTGACCTCCATACGTCATGCTCCAAGAACTGCTTCTGTGTACAACTGTTGGCGCAAGCTATAGATTAAAGTGCTTATTACATTTTGAATATGGATATTTTTCTTACAAAAATGCATCAAGTCACTACAGGAGGACTTTGTTCACCCCCCAGAGTCATGTGAGACACTTTTTTTTATGGGATGGGCGCTTTTTATTTCACTTCTTTTGGACTGAAGCAATGCAACACCCGCTGACTGCAATGATAGAGCTTGAAAGATTAAAGACAGTTTTTAATATCTGACTGGATTCGTCTGAAAGAATAAAGTCATATACGCCTAGGATGCCTTGGGGTTGAGTAAAACGCAGCCTAATTTTCATTTTTGGGTGAACTAACCCTTTAATTGTGGTTGCTGTGGCAAGGGATCGTGAAGATAGGCAGAAGTTCTTAATTTGTCACAGAATTAGAACTTAAATGCAACTGTCGGGCACTCGTTTAATTGAGAATTAGTTCCACACTGACCAAATTTGAATAAATTATCTCGTGTCCATCGCACATGTTTTTTTTGTACCTTAAGGGAATATCAAATAAGCTTATCTTTTTCTTACTTACTTCTTTCTCCCAGGACAAATGTTATGGATGACTCCATTGCGTTGCATGCTTTACCTAGCATCACCATTACTTCGCAGCTTGCAGGAGCTGGAGGAGCACTCCATGCACCTCTCCGATATTGCTCCACATGAACGCTACACGTGACCTGATCCTGCTCAACCAGCAGCGACTGGCAGAGATGGAGCTCTCCAACCAGCTAGAACGAAAAAAAAAAAAAAAGGAAGAGCTTCATCAGCTCTCAAAAACACCTTGAGGAGGAAAAGCAGAAGGTAAGACGGAATCTACTGTATGCCATGCTGCCCAAACACGTGGCCAACCATCTGAAAGAGGGCAAGAGAGTAGAGGCAGGTGAATCAAAGAAAAAGATGGATGGTTAGGAGAGCAGACAATGCAAAAACCTATGGTTTCTGTGAGACAACAGAAGTGTGCCTTATAGTGTAAAGATAAACTCTGGCCCTCAAGGTCCACGTTCCTGCAAAGTTTAGCTCCAACCATAATCATACACACCTGAACAAACTAATCAAGGTCTTCTGGATCACTAGAAAGTTACAGGCAGGTGAGTTTTGATCAAGTTAGGAGCTAAACTTTGCAGGAAAGTGAACCTTGTGAGCTGGAGTTGAGAACTCCTGGTGTAAATCTAGGCAGTCGTTCCTTTTAAAATTCTTATGCCTGAAGTATACTTTGGCTGTTAACATTCGCTACACTCCGCTTTCTTTGTGTCTGTGTGGATGATGTGTATACAAAAAAATATCATAAATGAGGTTTGAAATGTTTAGAGGAGTTCACAGGGTTCTGTGCATATGTCAAACTAGTCCATTCACAGTCATCCATGGTTGAGTATACTCTGAAAGTTGGCACGGGCAAAGATGGACTGGAAAAACAGGTTTGAGGCCATAAAATTACAATTGAATCAAGAGTTGAATCAGGAGTGTTAAATGAGGGAGAGATACAAAACATGCAATGGTTGGGGGTCCACTGGACAGGCTGGAGAAGCACTGCTCGAGGGCATCTTTGGCTAAGGATTTGTTTTTCTTAATACATTCCCTTGGAGTAATTCAGTCCATGCTGGATTAGGTCTACGTGCAGCTCAGATGTCATCCAAACATCCTTGTGACGAGTAGGATGGGGCTGAGAGCTGTGTGGGAGCTGAGTGTGACTGGTGGAGTAAATGATAATAGCGACACCTGTGCCACTCACTGGTCTCTCGAGTCCCACAGAGGAGCTCCGGAAGTATAAAAGGTGGAGTGATGATAGTGAAGGATGAGACAGGACCAGGCCTGGACCACTTTAGTTGTGTTTTTTTTTTATGTTTATGAAGGTAGCCAGTGAGGGGTCAGTGAGTTTTGACAAATGTCTGCTGATTTCCGCCTTCTTCTTCCAAACAATCCAATCATCCAAACATGTGATGTCTTGGGCCATGGTACCTTAGGCCATGTTACCTCTGTTAGAGGACTCTTCACAGCCCCAGTATAGAAAGCCCTTAGCCTTCTGTGGGAGATGCTGATCCTGGTGTCATAAGTGGTAGAGGTGCAGATGCGCCCTTTTCACCAAGCTGTGTTGTCCAGCAGAGATCTTCTCTGAGATGGACCCCAAGGTATTTGAAGTTGGTCGCCTTCTTGACAGCAGCCACACTGCTCATCAGGAACTGTAGTTCCTCTCCTGCTTACCCCCTTAACTGACGATAATCTCTTTAGTCTTGGTGGCATTCAGGAAGAGATTGTTAGGATGTCCACTTCCTCTAAGTAGGCCATCTTGCCATTATTAGTGATGAGGCCACTCTGATGTTGGCAAAGTAATTTTTTTCCATGATTTGTTGGAGCTGTGTTTGGTTGTGCAGTTGCTGGTGTCAAGGGATTAAAGCACCTGGGTGCATCTAGTCAGTAAGGAGGGTTCAGTCCAAGGTTCTGAAGCTTTTTGTGAATTTATGAAGAGACAATTGCGTTAAAAACCAGAGATGAAATTTACAAACAGCATCTGCATGTAGATCTCTTTCCTCTGATAAAGGTGGGAAAGGGAAGTGTGTAGGGGTGTGGTTAAAGGGTTAGTTCACCCCAAAATTAAAATTCTGTCATTAGATACTCACCCTCATGTTGTTCAAAACCCATAAGACTTCGTTCACTTTACTTGCATGTAAACATTGATCAGCAAACATAGCTAAAAGCTCAACCTAACTTGAGTAATGCACAAGAAAAAACCTCTTCCGGAAGCTCAAACGTTGCGTAACCAATGAGGTTCATTCACGTGTGTCATGCAAATCGTTTGAGCTTCCGGAAGAGGTTCGTTCTTGTGCGTTATTCAGGTTTAGTTGAGCTTCTGGTTATGTTCGCTGATCAATGTTTACATTCGAGTAAAAGCCTAAATTAAATATGTTCATCATAAAAAATTATCGATTCTCTTCAGAAAATTTTGACTAGTTTTTCGATTTCTTTAAGAAGTTTTTTTAAGTGTTAAAGTGGTGGTTACAAAGGTAGTCAATGGAAGGAAAATCTGACAGCATTCTGTCATCAAAAATGTTTTAAATTTGTGTTCCGAAGATGAATGAAGATCTTACGGGTGTGGAATGACATGATGGGGGAGTACTTAATGACAGAATTTTCATTTCGGGGTAAACTAACCCTTTAATAGTGTCATCTGTGGACCTGTTGGATCAGAATGCAAACTGTAATGGGTCCAGGCAAATGGGAAGGAAGGAGCAGATGTAGGTTCTGATCAGTTTTTTTCAAAGAGCTTTTGAGACAGGGGTTTTGGGGACAGGAATCATGAGGGATTATTTAAAACATGTGGGAATTTATTGAGGAAGAGGGTATAAAACATGTTGTAAAGACTGGTTTATAGCTGATTAGCTCAAAATTTCTATCACACATTCTGGGATGTGGGAAGTAAAATAAAGATATCGCAGAAAAAAAAAAAAATATTAACTACCATCAAGAATCTTTTGTAAACATAAGACCCCTAGAAACACAGAAATGTGACCGTTACCTCCTAACCATGTTAGACATACCTAGGGTTAGGATTCTCATCGGGAGAGGACCTTGTCTATTTGGCACCTGTGGAGCAGTAGGTAGAGTCAGTGGAGAGTCAGTTGCTCATGGTAGAGTCAGTGGAGGAGAACACCATGGTGGGATTGGTGGAGCTGGAGACCATCACAGCGGTACCAAGGTAGGAGAAAAGGTGGAGCCAAGCGATTGAAGGGGGTGGATCCAAGTACCTTAGCTGAGGTGACAATCTGGCTGGCTAAGAGACCCGTGGTCAAGCTGGTAAAGCCAGTGGTACCGGCAGAGCAGAAAGGTGATGAAGAATAAGGAGAGCAGATGAAGACCATGGCAAAGCCAAAAGAGAAGGAACAATTATTCTTGGTAGGGATTAGCTGGAAGTCTTTCATGCTGGATGAGACCAGGGGAGGATGAAAGAGCTAGGGGACCCAGGTGGAACCAAGGGTAAATTATGCTTGACGAAACCAGCAGAGGAGGAAGGATGCACCAATGCTGCGGCGCCTGGGGAGCAGTTGGGGTTCGGTGCCTTGCTCAAGGTTCTCATCTCAGTCATGGTATTGAGGATGGAGAGAGCGCTGGTTATTCACTACCCCACCAACAATTCCTGACTGACCTGAATTTATTTTGTGCAAGAAGTTTTCTGGAAAAAATTCCATATTATTCCCTCTGGTCTGCTAATGTGTTATTTCGCCAACACTTCGTGGCCTATGCATACTAGCTTGCTTGATTTACATTAGTTACACGCATTTACGCGTTACATTAAGTGTCTCCCATGTGAGGTACTTTGCCATGACGTTCACGCTTGCACGAAACTACTATGATGGAAAAGGAAACACGCCGTGAAATTAATGTTGAATTGCTTGGCTTGTTAAAGGGTTAGTTCACCCAAAAATGAAAATTATGTCATTATTTACTCACCCTCATGTTGTTTCAAACCCGTAAGACCTTTGTTCATCTTCGGAATACAAATTAAGATATTTTTGATGGAATCTGAGAGCTCTCTTACCCTCCATAGACAGCAACGCAACTGAAATGTTCCCAAGTCCAGAAACGTAGCAAAGAGATCTGTAAAATAATACAAGTGACATCAGTGGCTCAACCACAATTATACAAAGCTACGAGAATACTTTTTGTGCGCAAAAAAAAAAAAGACTTTATTCAACAATTCGTCTCCTCCGCATCACCCTGGTGCCATTTTGGAAAATATCCGTAAAACATGTGTCAGCTGCGTCATGCTGGATCCGTTTCCTACGTTGTTGTGATTTGATCTGAATGGAAACAGTGTATCCGGCGTGACGCAGCTGATACAGAACAGTATACGTCCAGAAGATATTCTCCAAAATGGCACCAGGGTGATGCGGAGGAGACAAATTTGTTGAATAAAGTCGTTATGTTTTTTCTTTTGTGCACAAAAGTATTCTTTTTTTTATTTTTGATTCAACAAAACAACATCCATTCAAACAAACCAAACAGGGAAGGGGGAGCAACAGACATATCAATATTTTTACAATCTGAAAGAAAAAAAAAATATAGTCATTCCTTTATGTAATCCAAAATTTTGGTAGAAAAAACTTTGCCATGCATCAATGGTACTAGGTTTTAGCCCTGTTCATCTGTGCTCTTGTGTATACACAAGTCACTATTTTAAGGAGGCTGTGAATCCAAAATGTTTTTGCACGCTGTGAGGAGTAAACCAGTTTTGTATTATTGTCTTCTTTGCAGCTGTAAAACCAGCAAGCAACATTCTCTTCTTTAATGAACATATACAGGAGTTAGAATAATCATTGAGAAGACATAAACATGTATTAGACATGTAATCAAGTTGTTGTAAAAAAGGATAAAACAGAATTCGTGGAGAAAAAGTACCTGATGATGCAGTGTTACAGATATGGCAGTTATAGGTTGATTGCAGTTTCATTTTAAAACCTTTTGTAAGGAGTTATGTATGCTATATGGATGACTTTGAAATGGATAAGACAATGAGCAAAGTTTTTAGAAGTTAAGATTAGATTAGACCACACCCCTCTCCCAGTCGACCGGCATGTTTTCTGTTAATACACAATTCCATATATGTCTAATAGAAAGAGAGACTTTGCAGTGTTATCATTAAGTTTTCTATATATTAAAGAAACAGATGGCTAACCAGAGGATGGTGTGATCCAATCCCACATAGGACGAGAGGAAATGGGGGATGCCCAGGGAACTCCATAAGCCTTGAGAGCAGAACGTAACTGAAAAAAAAGACAAAATATGATGATGCTGATAAACAAAATTAAGTTCTTATTTCTTGAAGCGAGCAGAGTCCTTGGCTATCATATAAGTCACGCAAGTGTTTATGCCCAATGTAGACCAAGAGAGCTGGACAAATGGCCGATTTCCACATGAAAAATGAAAGTTGTGCCATAAGGGTGTGGTTGTTACAAAATTTGAAAGGTCCTCCCATCAGACGTTCCACCCTTTTCCATATCCTAATAGAATTGGCCACAACCGGGCCAAATTTATATTTATCATTTATATTTTCCTGTGCCAGCAAATAGAATATCTTGGAGCCTATGTGGTTTAACCTGGTCAGCTTCGATTACTCTCCATGAAGCTTTAGATTGAGAATCAATCAAAATATGAAGAGCCTTAAGTTGAAAGGACAAATAATATAATTCAATATTTGGTACAGCCAATCTTCCTGAAAATATAGGACACTGCAACGTGGCAAGTTTTATTCTTGGTCGTTTTCCATTCCAGAAAAACTGGGAAAGTATGGAATTGATCTCCTTAAGTAACCTGGAGGAGGGGAAAGAGGCAACACACAGAAAAAAGAAAATTAAACCGAGGTAACAAATTCATTTTGACGGTGGAGATTTTGCCTTGGAGAGAGACTTTAAAATTGTTCCATCTTTGAGTATCACTCTTGATCTGGACTAACATATTATTAAAATTGTTTCTGGCAATTTTATGAATTTCTTTATATATACCCAAATAGATGATATAATCTTTAATAGGAATGAATGAGGGGATAGGAGAGTTAACTTTAACATTGGCATTAAAGCAGATTTGGTCCAGTTTAACTTGTACCCCGATGAACTACTAAAGTGGTCAAATTCCTTAATTATATTGGTTATTGACATATCAATTGACATGTCATCAGCGTACAACAAAATAATATGATTATGGTCATGAATCTTAATTGGTGGAACATCAGATGTCGTATTTATTTATTTTTCTTTGTGACACTTTCCTACTGTGTTAACAGAAAAATGTCAAACAAATTTAGTATTTTGACAAGATGAAAAAAAATTGCTAATAGGCTATATTTTTTTTCTCTCTGCAACACTTTTTCCTATTGTGTTGTAAATGTTACACAAATTGTATCCTGACAAGATGAATAAAAATAAGAAATACAATTTTTGTACAACATTTTTATTTTCTCTGACACTTTTTAATGTGTTGCATAAAATATTAAACAAATTTTGTGTCTGAAAAAAAAATACTACAGGTGCATCTCAATAAATTAGAATTCAATACAAAAGACAAGATAAATATAATGACATACAATTTTGTGCAGACTACACTTTTATTTGTTAGCCTATCTCTCCTGCTTTCAGTAGCGGAAATTTAAATGTGAGATTCTGGAAACGAGATCTAAATTTGGCGGGAACGGTCGGGTCGGGAAGAAAATTATTCTAAGTGGACAGCGGGTGAACAAAGAAAAAAAAAACACCGCAAACCTCTACAACAGTAATAAATATCCTTACGGGAGCGGAGCGCAGACCTCTAAATCACAATTAAATTTTACATTGCTTTTCTTTTAGGTGAATTTGAAGAGTGTACCGTCCTCTTCAGCGATGTGGTGACCTTCACCAACATCTGCTCTGAGTGTGAACCCATCCAGATTGTTTCCATGCTCAATTCCATGTATCTGAAGTTTGACCGTCTTACCACTATACACAATGTTTACAAGGTGAGCATTAGTTTTAAGGATTCTTCTTAAATGTAAGTCTATTGATTTTAATGTCTTGCAACATGTTCTGTAGGTTGAGACAATGGAGATGCTTACATGGTTGTCGGTGGCGTGCCCCATCCCAATGTCAAGTCAGACTGAGCGTGTGGCCAACTTTGCCCTAGGCATGATCATAGCTGCAAAAGAGGTCACTAACCCTGTGACTGGTGGCCCTATACAGGTGATTGAGGGTTATCTTTGATTAATACTTCAGCCTTGAGATCAGCCTTTCAGCCTGTAACCTCAAAACTGTACTGCTTTCCTGTAATTGACATTTCATCCCCAGCTGTTTTGGGGATTTAGAAAAAGAGTTTTTTTTTAGATTTTTGCAGTTTTGTGTCCCAGATTCGAGTGGGCTTGCACAGTGGAACGGTCTTGGCAGGGGTGGTGGTTGAGAAGATGCCTCGGTATTGTTTGTTTGGAGACACAGTTAATACGGCCTCCCGAATGGAGAGTCATGGACTGCCTGACAAAATCCACCTCAGTCCCAGTGTTTATCAGTGAGAAGCACAAAAAATATGTCTCTGTCTTAGTTACTTCACATAATCTCTGTTTGGACCTGTAAAGATTTCAGCATATATAAACATTAACGTAAATTGATAATTGACTTTAGATGAGAAATCATGACTTGAATCTCTTTGGCTGATTTCTTCTACCAGTGCTCTAAGAAATAAAGGCTATCAGATGGAGGAGCGTGGAGAGATAGAGGTAAAAGGTAAAGGAAGAATGCGCACCT
Source organism: Cyprinus carpio (assembly GCF_018340385.1). Lineage (NCBI taxonomy): Eukaryota > Metazoa > Chordata > Actinopteri > Cypriniformes > Cyprinidae > Cyprinus > Cyprinus carpio. The sequence goes on from NC_056611.1 coordinate 5,580,362, forward strand.
ACTTCCTGCAGAGGAACCTAAAAGTCACAGAGAGTGAGATCATGGGGCTTTTGGTGCCCAACGCTGACTCAGACAGGAAGATGAATCATTCTACACAAGCTTCACAGCTTCTTCACTATAGCCCATCATTAAAAGGTCAGTTGAATGTCTCTTTATTATTTGGTTACCAGTCATAAGCAACGGCATATGTATTTTGTCCCACTATAGATTCTTAAGTCCAAAGTATACTTTAGTTCCTCTTCAGGAACTCGAGCTGCATCAAAACGCTTTGGGAATGCCTTCAGCATGGCCATGCTCTGAATCACGTGTGTAATCAATCCAATGGATGGGCGAGACGTCATGGATGGGGTGACTTGAAAGCTTGAAAGCATGTGCGGTGAAACCGGCGTCAGCTTTCTGTCATTTAGCAAGTGCTCTGTGTGTGTGTCAGTCGGTATCTGTTTTGTGAGTCTTATTTAGAGTTGTTTGTCCACTTATAAGCTCCATTATGTCAAGCTCAAAGCTTCAGTGAAGAGAAGCATTTGGGCGAGTAGGCAGCATTCAGGCTGTGTGTTCCTCCCTGCCCGTGCTATATTTCACGTGGGGGACACACACAGTTTGTGTGTTGTCTGCTTGGGAGCAAAGCACACAGAGTCAGTTCTCGAGGGGGCTGACTGCCAGCATTGCGATTGTTTTGTTACTGCCTTGCTTCGCTCTCAGAGGGCTTTCTTTGAGGAGGGAGCCTTCACTAGCGTTTCTCATGGTGCTGGAGTTTCGCATATGAATCTGGTGGAGGGAATGTAAATGGACGAGTCCCTGTCTTCTTCCTTAACCACCAGATCCGGTGCCCGGTTCTGGTCCCACTGCTGCTGAGGCACGGCGGTGACTAAGATCGCGGGGAACGCACATGATCTAGCGGACGGGTTGGAGACGGCTCTTCCTATTTCCACCCGTGTTCCCTAGATCTAGAGCTTGTTCTCGAGGCTCGGAAGCCCGCGCTGCGGTTTCTTTCCCCCTCTGAGTGAGAGCTCGCTGCTGCAGCTATTTTTCTATGAAGAGATTGATAGTTGTTTGTGTGACCAAGCGGCTCGCGCACTGCAGAGGCAATTGCGTGTATTACATCATTTTCGGTTTTTTGATGTGAATCTTACTACACCAGACTGTGTTTACTCATTTGGTTTGTTTGATTGCATTTAATTCTGAGGAATAAAATTAATTATTATCTGACTATGAGAAGTTAGATATGAAAGTGGAAAGTGTGAAAGTGAAAGTGAAAGTGACGTGATATTCAGCCAAGTATGTGACCCATACTCAGAATTCGTGCTCTGCATTTAACCCATCCGAAGTGCACACACACAGAGCAGTGAACACACACACACACTGTGAACACACACCCGGAGCAGTGGGCAGCCATTTTATGCTGCGGCGCACCCGGGGAGCAGTTGGGGGTTCAGTGCCTTGCTCAAGGGCACCTAAGTCATGGTATTGAAGGTGGGAGAGAGAACTGTACATGCACTCCCCCCACCACAATTCCTGCCGGCCCGAGACTCGAACTCACAACCCTTCGATTGGGAGTCCGACTCTCTAACCATTAGGCCACGACTTCCCCACGATATACAGGGGCTCTTGGGATAAAAATTTATTGAGAGCACTTGTTACTTGTCTCTTCCTCTGAGGAGGTAAAGGAGCCTCTGGGGGTAGAGCTGGGTTCATCGCATTACACGGTGCCCATCTCTCCTCAGTGCCCTCAGGAGATCGATCTGCCAACCCTGCCGGTGTTCCTGGGCTCAGCGGTCTCCCGTGAGTGTTTCTCCTCAGTTACTGCCTGGAAATGTAGCGGTAAAAAGAGGCTTGCCGCCTCCACGGAGGTCTCTAGAGCAGCTAGTTCGGCCATCCCCTGAAGGTGTGCCGCTTCAGGGCACCGAGCTAGCTACTTCAATTACACCAGAGGTCAATCTGGAGAGACTGATTTCCTTAGTAAAGTAGTAACGTGTCTCGGTGGGTCCTGCCACACGTGTAGAGTGAGGTTATAGAATCCAGTTCTCCTCCACCTCAGTTTAATGGGGTCATCCCCACTATGATGGGTCCCGAGCAGGCTCTGGTCATGGAAACAGAAGTAGTTTACTCTTTTTGAGGAAGAAGGCCATTAGGTGGTCCCCTCCTCAGGTAGCAGAGTTTCGGGTTCTACTGCCGGTACTTATCACCGCTCCTTGGAAAGATGAAGGGTGGAGTCCTATTTTTAGATCTGTGTCTTTTGAACCACTCAGTCAGGCGACTGAAGTTCAGCTAGCTCGCACTCAAACAAGTCGTGTCTCAGATCAAGACCGAGGACTTGTTTGGCACGATCGATCTAAAAGATGCACATGTCTCCAACCTTCCTCATTACAGGAAGTTCCTGAGGTTTGCTTTTGGGGGCAAAAGCTTACCAACACTGAGTTCTTCCTTTGGTTTGCACTCTCACCCCACACTTTCACGAAGTGTGTGGATTCTGCTCTGGCTCCACCGCAATTTTCCAGGGCATCCACATACTCAACCACATCGATGATTGGTTGACATTAGCTCACTCAGAGCGGATGGTGGTTCGACATCGAGATGTCGTTCTTGCTCTCATGAAAGAGCTGGGGGTTAAGATTAAAACATCAAGAAAGGTGTGCATTCTCCATTACAGAGGACCACTTATCTAGGCGTGGTGTGGGTCGACCATGATGCAGGCACATTTGTCTCAGATCAAGTCGATCTTCACGGCAGTCAAGAGAGTGAAAGAAGGCCAGTCACTCACTGTCAAGCAGTTTCAGAGACTGCTGGGTGTGATGGCAGCTGTTTCCAATGTGATTACTTTTGGCCTGCTGTACATGAAACTCCTACAGTGGTGGCTCAAGACCAAGGGGTTCTCCTCGAGGGGAAACCCGCTTCGCATGCTCAAGGTCATGCGGAGGCGCCTACGTGCCTTAGACATGTGGAAGAAACCAAAGGAATGACATTCTTTCATCTGCTGAACACAAAATAAGATATTTTGAAAAACAATTATTTGCTGGTCCCCACTGGCTTCCATAGCATGGAAAAAATAAATAAAAATACAATGGAAGTCAATGGCACCTGGAACTAGTGTTGTCAAAAGACCCGGTACTTTGGTACCAAGTCGGTACTAAAAAAATGAAAACATTACAGTACCAGGTTTTTTTAAGTACTGGTGGTACCGAGTGCCCGGTCAACCCGGTTCTTGATGCACTATCAGAAAATTGCGAATACACGCTCTCTTCAGACAAAGCACTGAGAGATGACTACATCAAAAGGAGGAATTAAGGAAAGGAGCGCTTTTTTGATTACAGCCATTACTGAGGAAACCTCTCTCTCGAGCTCTACAAGCGCCTCCTGCTGGCAGAAAATGAATTTGCATATAAATGCTGCCAAAATAAAGTGGAAGGCTGTGGGAAACACCGCTTCTATTATGAATATTATTAAAATTTGTAAGTTGTATTTCGAATTGAAATGAATGCTGTTATTAGAGTAGTTAATCCTATAATGAATTATAACTGCTATAAACATAATGAGCATTAGATTAAGTTTCTTTATTAACTATTTAATGCTCCTATAACTTTTAATTAGGGTAAAAAAAAAAACAACCCGAGGACATGATGCTATTTACTATTTTTACACACAAGAGGCTTTTAAATGAATTCTGAATCTAAAATTTGCGTTTTTAAGAGAACGTTAACAAATGGTTAACATTGTGTCATATCAGTCAGAAAAAGCAGTTCTGGGTTTAAAAAAAAAATGTAGCTAACTTAGATGTTATTCTTCGCTGAATAACTCTAAAATGTTTTCAAAAGCCCTTTTAAAATAAATATGTACAACAGTTTGAAATAAATGAAAGTATAGTCAAATTTTTTTTAATTAGCATGTTTTGTATTTTGCTTTGGTAGCGAAAAATTGGTACCGAGAAACGTGGATTTTCACTGGTATCGGTACCGAATACTGAAATTTTGTACCGTGACAACACTACCTGGAACTGTTTGGGTTACCTACATTCTTCAGAATCTTTCATTTTAATTGTTTGGTGAATTGTCCCTTAAATCTAAAATAAAATAAAACAGCACATATAATATTTAGTTTAACCTATTTCTGTTACTCTTTCATGGACTCTTTGTTGTCAAAAACAAGTGGCACATTTGTATAACCTGTTTTGTATCCTGTAGTGGATACAGTATGTGTTGTATATGCTTTTAAGTAAGAACAGAGTCAAACATTTTTAGAGTGACAGTATTTCCACCATATCCAGAAGAAATTAATTTTATGAATAAGTAATAATAAAAAAAAAAATTGTGTACATAAACATAAGTTATGTTTATGGTTTTTTCTATTTGTAATCACCCTCTGTCTTCTTCCTCGTCTATCTCTCGCTCAAAGCTACCCAGAGACTGCAGAAAGGAGACAGTTTTCCAATGGTACCAATGAAAATATGGAGATAGTCCAACAGAGAGCAAACCTCCCACACAATTTACTGAACCTCAGCACAGCACTATAACAGGTATCACCATGCAGTACAGTAGAAATAAAAAAAAATGTAATACAACTGTTTAAAAAAAAGTATGTTTTATTGATAACAAAAGGTGCACTGACATTGCTTATTCACATTGACTGCTATATTCACTAACAGGTAAGCCACGAGATTCGGAGAGTTACGGCAGTCTTTACAGTGAGGATGAGCCTCTGAGCTCACAAAGGACGGCACACCCAACAAGACAGAGAATAAAAACCTTCATCTGATAAACGCAGCAAACATGTTCACACTAGGTTCGGCTTGTTATTCTGACCTGTTTTCTTAAACCCCAGATGTATCCAATATGTTACACTGTAACTCTAAAGAGTTTAATATAATGACCTATGCTGTTAATATGGAAATTGTAAGTCAGAGACAAGTTAATGGTCATGTACTAAAATTATTATTGAAGTGTTTTCTACACCTCAAATAGTCTATGAGATAAATATTTCTGTTTTTAGCATTTAGGTTTGACTATTTTCTCTTATATTAATTTCACAAATGAGTGGCTTTGTTTTACCTTTGGGTTAAACATGGAAGTGATACCTAAAAGAAATGTCAACCCCTGAGCAATAATTGATTTCAGGAGTGTAAAAAAAGCAGCCTTTGGACTGTCACCCCTAATACCTTGTGCAAATTTTTCATTATCTTAACTAAATAATAATGTGTAAACCTTCCTTTGGCTTTCTCTTCCTTGTAGCAAAAGTGTCACTGCTTTAATACATTTTAACATGATTAAATATAACAGTTTTATTTAAAGGAATATGTCACCCAAAAAGGAAAATTCTATCATCATTTACTCAACGAGATTCTTTCTTATGGTGAACACAGAAGATATTTTAGAAAGATATTGATAATCAAACAGTTGATGGTAGCCACTGCCAATTCTATAGTTTGGGGAAAAAAAAAAATACTGGGGAAATCAGTGTTACCGTCAGCTGTCTGGTTACCAACATTCTTCAAAATATCTTCCTTTGCTTGGAACAAATTGAGAATGAGAAATTATAAGAGAATTTGTCATTTTAACTAATTTTTAGGGGAACTATCACTTTAAACATGTTTTTAAGTAAACTGTTATGTTAAAGTTGAGCAAGCTAATGCTGAAATAAATAGTGGGAGATTTTGTGGAGAACAAACTGATGTAAATAATGTCCATCATTCAAAGCTGTTATAAACTAACAGTTGCACCAAACTCAGTTTAGTGAGCTTTTTTTCACACAAGCAGACACCCGATCCGAACGCTGGAGTGGGGACTGACATCGGACGAGACCATGGGATGACTTGAGTTTCTTTAGCTGGATGAATTTGAGAAACCAAATCTGTAACAGGAGTCAAAGCGTTGAGGTCAGGTGTGGGTATTAATTCACCGCAGGATGCATTGGGATAGATTTTGACCGCATTACTGCACTTCTTCTTTGTCAGCTTCACAAGCATCAGTTTTTTGGGTGTTTCTGTTTTTCCCGCCATTAGTTTGGGCTTCACGAGTCTGTTTCCGCTATCGCTTGGAGTTCACAGGTGCTTCTTTCTGACAGGTGTTCAGCTAGTACAGGTCGATTGGTGTAAATGTCATCCACTGGCAACAGGAAAGTTACCGTCTTGACTTTGGCTCTATAATGTCAGATAACAATTAGCATTAAAGTTACTAAGTGCTGGTTAATATTTCATACCGACTAAAGCCAAACTCACCTGTTTTTGTTGACATACTCCTGAAGGGAATGTCTGTTGGTTAATTTCTCCATGTCTGGTTTAGAATAGGCACTAGAAGGACGGCTGTGTGAACCATCATGTAGTTTTGCCCCATTTGTTGTTGTTCACAGTCTCCGTCATATCGTCTCGGCTTGTGCAAAATCTCATTCTCAGAGTTTGACGATACGGAGTATCTTCGCACGGTCATAATAATGTTTTCTACAGAAATAAAGCAGAAGGCATGAACTATAACCTCTTTTTGAATAACAACCAATACTTGACTAAGAATGGCATTACTGGTTTGGAAAGCGATAAATGTAATGATCTCTGCATCTTTATCATTTTCATCAGTGCATTTATCATGAATGGGCAGGGCTGGGCAACTCTGTCCTTCCAGTTCCATGGTCATATCTACAGTTTTCAATCTAACCACAGTCTTCAGAATTGCTTAAAAAGACAGGCTTGTGTGTTTGACTAGGGCTGGAGCTAAACTAGAGCTACATCTACTCTTTTCCTCAAAGTTTTTGCCTGCAAACTGAGATGGTGTATTTGTTCAGCAAAAATTGAGGTTTTTAAAGATGCTCTTCTTAATAGATAAATTTGAAACCAGTGTGAAAAACAGAAGTATTTAAAAATGATGACACATGTTTAGTCACGTGACAGGTTTTTCAAACCTGTTTTTGTTTTTTTCCAGTATGTGTCTGTTAGGTGCTTTTCACTTTCACAGTTTTGCTAAATATATGTTACTTTGTACAATCTTAATATGAGATTCTTGTAAAGATGTCTGCGCATTTGCTGGCCTGAAACAAAATGTGGGTAGTTGCATTTAGACCAAATTTATAACAGTGATTGAGCGCGACCTGGATGCACCAGTACATGGTTAGACTTTTGATAATAACATGATTGTGGCAAATGAATAGTGTGGGAACTTAACTATGTCTGGTCTCTCTGTACCATCTCAGTGAGCTTTTATGAGGTTTTACGCATACACAGTAAGATAATATTAGCGTTTTCTGATGTTTCAGTGTGAATTAGAAACTTTTGGAAAATGCTCAAAAAGAAAGTGTGGATGGACAGTGTTTTGAAATTGTAAATTTCCAGATGTATCTGGATTAATGTAGACATAGCCTATGCCAGAGTTGGCCAGTCCTGTCTTAGAGCCTACTATGGGGACCGTAATTAAACAACTTTTCTGTACATGCAAAGTGTGGAAAATATAAAACAACAACAAAAAGAGCAATGCATGTAACTACAAAATACCAGGTTGCATTCTTTACCATGTAATATCCAAATTATTTAAAAATGATATTATTATTATTAGTCAAAATTGTTATTTAACATCACCACTGAGTAAGCAACAGTAACACTATATTCTGAAAGTCCACATACTGACTGTAAGTTTGCAGCTACAGTACATGTCAGCAAGCATTCATTAAAATATGCTTTATTGTGATGGTCAGATATTCTACTCTCTATAAATGACTTTGCAAGTACTAACCCCAACCTAAAAAGTCTACTAATACTCTAATGAGAGTTAGTTGTCATGTAGTTGCAAAGTTACTTATAGTCAGCAGAATTCATAAAGGAGACATAAAAATAAAGTGTAACCATTTTTACAGTTTATTAAAGTTTGAGCAACACAAGATATTTATTTACCTTTGTACTGTGCTTCAAGTTGTGGTGCGGACACGTTTCGTCTCAGGCTGGCATGGGTTGAGGTGTCCTGTGACCCGTCTTTTCTGCTTCACCGAGTCCAAGGCTGAAGCCGGCCGGTCAAGCTGCCCACGGAGTGCTTTGTTTTCGCTCTCCAGCTTTCTGATCTCATTCTGCATTTCAGAGATGACCTGCGCCAATCTCCGTCCGCTCTCCATGCTTCCAGACTATCCGTCCATTCGAGTGCAGCATGAAGAGTCCTCTTTCCACCACTTATACCGGACCTCTCCCACAGCGTCTTTCAATCTCAGCCCAAATCTTGTCCCGAGGAGATTATGTCGCCTTTCACCACTTATACAGCTGAAAGCATTCGGGTGGCTGGCCCTTTGGGCCTCGAGACGATGTTTTATTAATCACAGACAGAGTGTTGAGTTTCCTTTGTTAGCTTTGCCCAGAATGGTGTATATGGAGGTAAAATAACCATACAAAGTAAACTAAATAGACATAGAACACTTAGCTACAAAAACCACTTTGTTAATTTTCTTTCTCTAAGAGGACAAATGCAATTAAGTTGTCATCAGACAGAGATGAAGATCTGCGATAGATTCAGTGGTAACTGATGCGCCTCCCCAGGAGCTTAAAAAATTCATCAGGTCAGTCAACAAGTAGCAACAAATCTAGGATGGAAAAGTTCTTCATAAGCATTATACATGTCCCCTTTACACTGTGGTCCATCAGTTTTGGTGTCATCAGATATGATCTTTTTCACATCATGTCTAAAAATGTCTTCCATTTGTTATTAAAGGTTTCAGCATTGTGCAAACCGACTGTAGTTATATATTTATTACAACTAAAGCAGTTGGCATATAAATATGTTTCATTCATCATCATTCTGTTCTCAGTTCTAGGAGACTTGCCAATGTCCATACCAAAAATAAATGTCAACATTTAGCAACAGAAATGATAGACGTCAACATCTTGTACACCTTAGAAACAAGAGGAAGTGACAATCAGTGAAAACCAACCACAATCATTGAGTAATTATCTGTAATTAGCACCCTTAAAGAAATGTTTGTGTTATTCATACACCATTATCCAGCGTCATTATGAGCTCCAATGAATATGCATCTGGCAAGGCAGCATAAAGAGAGGTTAAGGATATTACCCTTTAGTTATAGCACAGACACAAGAATAAAGAATACTGTGTTTGAGTCTAACAAAGAATTAATTCTAACGAATACACATCAAATAAAAGTGTACAATAGAACATACAATGGGGGAAATTACAGAAAATTGCCCTAATATGCATAAGCACAAAATGGCTAGCTCAGTTGTTTCTGCTTTAATATTTTTTTTCTTCTCTTCACACTACTGTGATCACAATTTAATCAAAGAGAGCACAGGGTGGTTTAGAACATTTCCATATTTGATGCTGTACTTGTTTCTCTGTTCTTTTTGCACACAAGCAAATACATAGTATTAGATTAATGAAATGTACAAATATGATGTTCTTTTGAACCATTATGAGGTTAAAATCACAAAATTATTTTAAAAAGACAATATGAAAATGATGATCTTTGTTTGTTTTTGTTTCCTCATTGCCATAGTGCCAAAACCACAGGCATATTTGCTGTTGAATACCAAAACATTGTCTGTGTGTTGTTAACAGAAAGCTATCTGATTCTCCAGTGTGCACGCTAGACTCTGAATCATGCATGAGGCTGTCTGTGTGGGAGAGAAACCCTATCACCCAAACACTGCTATCCATGACTTCAGATGTGTGCATGGTCGTCATGACAACCGCTGATTATTGTGAAGCAACCGTTCTGAACAAAATTTCATTTCAGAGTCCTAAACAAAATCGTGCACCATCTTTAGTGACATTTTATCTTTTGTAATTTTATTATGCATTTTAAAGCACAATAAAACCAAACCACACCTAAATTCCCCCCAAAATGTAAAAAAACAAAAAAACAAAATAATATATATATATATATATATATATATATATATATATATATATATATATATATATATATATATATATGCAACTATAGTTATTTATAGATATAATTCTTTTGCATAAATAAATGAATAAGCAGACACAAACTTTGCTAATATTTAACGAGTTGCTCTCTTGATTAAGCAAGCACATTTATAACCACACCAGTATAGCTAAAAATCATACAGATAAGATTAAAAAAATAGAATAAATAAAATCAAAATGTTTATTTTAAGGCTGTTTATGGGAAACCTGCAGCTGTCAAATATTATTGGATGGGGGAAATTTGGGCGGGCGTTGATTCTGCTTTGGGCTGGAAATTGTTCCAAAAACCTGGCAACCCTGAGCAGAAACCCTGGTCTCCGGGGCCTCAAGCACATTATAGCAATGGTTTTAGGAACGACACAACACTTTATTTACACAATATTTATAACATATATTTCCAGTACTTCAGTGTTCAGTCACAGATAAGATCGCTAAACATTAAGAATTATTCAGAAGTGTCTGAACTTCATCCATACCAAATTCTATGGGTTTAGTAAGCATAGATCACCTGGACCTGAAGCTAGGCAGCATGTTATAGTGGATGTTGATAAAAGCGTGTTGTCTACTCCTTTCCTAAAGGCTCGGATTGATTCAGTGATCACACATTGCCACCTCACATGCATGCACCTTTTACAGAGACTGAAGAGCTCAGCAATTATCTGTCATATGAGTTCAGAATTTCTTTTGTATCTGCAGAAGGGAAGGAAATGAACAGAGCACAGCTGGGTAAAGGTGCCTCGCTCTGTACAGGAAAACTGTTTTGGGTGGAACGCCAGTGATGATTTTTGACAAAGACACTCAATCTGGAAATTCTATTTAAACACAAATAGAATAACTAATACATAATAAAGCTTGTTTGCATTATGTCATTTCATTACTACCTAAATGTCTTTAATTGTACTGTAAATAATTATTTAAGAGCTTGACTATTGAGAAGCCAGGCCTTCAATTGGGACAAAAATGCAATGACTGGAATCTCAATGCAGTGTTGGGAGTGACAGATTACAAGTTATATAATCAGATTACTTTTTTTCAAGTAACTAGTAAAGTAACACATTACTTTTACATTTGCAACAAAGTATCTCAGTTACTTTTTCAAATATGTAATACCATTTATTAATTAAACTCAATTAGTTACTTTTTAATATAGTGACACAACATTGCAATGTGTTACTTTTAAAAGTAACCTTCCCAACACTGTCACATTGTCCATAAAAGACTAAGTGTTGTAAATATTGTTGTTATCAAAGCATAGCATCCAGACAATACTTGTCAAATGAACATGGATCTTAAATTGTTACAATGACTGGGTCTTGGCCAAAAATGAGCACAGCTTCCGTTGAGCTCTATGGACTGTCCCTCCACTGCATCCTGCACTCAGATTCATGTTTAAAGCACAAATAGTGTGATATAGCACTGTGTGACTATTTACTATTTTGAGACTATTTAACTTCTATTCACTAATGATATGAAAACACATCTGGAGTGAAACATTTCACATTGACTGCCTGTACAAACAGTGGATAAGTTGCATTAAAAGTTCATGAAATTCAAAATTGACTTATATACTACTACAGATACATACACTTCATTGCCATAAATATGTACAGACTTCAGATTTAACAGATTTTGTTAAACTAATTCAAATAAATAAACATAAGCACTTTTTTTTTAAATGTTTGGATTAATTTGTGAGAAATTGCCAGCTTGCTAGTTAATTATAAAAAGCTCCAAGCAATCTTACAATCTAGCTAGCATTAACTATGAAGTAACATTCACTATCTATTTGGTGCATCTTTTTGTAATTTATCTGTTAAACCCAGTGTTGATAATGGTAGCTTGCATTTTTATTTTTACCTGTCTGCACATTTAATTTCAACAGCAATCAATAACCAAGTCTAACCATAACTAACTCAGACTAGAAAACACTACATAACTAATCTTGCTAAAATTAATCAATTAAATTAAATAAATTAAATGATTAAAAATGTAAATCATATACAGTGACAACAACAGTCTTTAATGTCAATAAGTGTGGAAGAACAGGTCATCATCAACTCAATTTCTCTATAGTCTCTCCCTCTGTTTTCTTTTACCGCCATCTAGCGGTCAAACTCTGATCACACAATACATTGTCCCTCTACTTCTTCAGTAAATAAACACATTTCAGTTCAAATAAATTACTGCAATAAAGGTGGCAACAACAGTTACGAAAAGACTGTTACAATCATAACTAACATCTGGCAGTCATTAAATGGTCACATTCATGAAACTCAAGACCCCTTTTAAATTATGTATATTTTTTAAACAGTTTGGTTCACCCAAAGGCTGTTCTTAACACTTCACATGCCTCAGGCATGTTAAGAAAAAAAAAAAATTTTTTTTTTTGCAAATTCAAAAGCTCAAACAAACCTTTCAGCTGTGCTTCAGGAGAGCTGTCAGTCAATACATTGGAAAACAAAGTAACCAGCATTTCATATTTGAAAAAGATATTTCCCTGTAAATTAAAAGTATTGTGTTATTTTACTAGTTAATCTGATTACATAACTTGTGTTACTTGTAGTGTGTTACCCCTAAAGGGTAGAGGTGAAGCTTGGATCTACTCGCAGCTTAACTTTTCTTTATTTAAACAAATGAACAAAGATCACAACTAGAGATCTGACAGAAGATAAACAGGCCAGCTCTGCAAACATCACAATGTTTAAGTCAATACCGGACACTGAACTGTGAAAAGTGAGGAAATAAACACACAGGTAAACAAGGAACCAAACAAGACACAGGGGATGAACATTATCAATGCAAACAAATAAGCATATGAGAACTAAAGAAACAGGAAATAAAAGACAGGTAAACGAACGAAGAGTCAAAATCCAGTTGCCAAATGCTGAATTAGGAACCAGAGCAGAGTTTACTTCTTTACCTAACAATAATAAAAATGTAAAATGACCAACAGATCTTCTAAAACGTCAACTTAATTCCTTCAGCAGACGCAACAACAGTCACTCTTAGACTCACAGTCTACAATCCGCTTAGGGATATTGTGGAAGCGCAGTGCTGTGTGTGGCCTGGAGTGGCATCTGAACGCCTGGCTCTGAAGTTTGCGTCGCTCTCTCATCCCGTCGTTGCTCCCCGAGTGCTATACTGCAAATAATGGTTAGCACTACTCCACCCACCACAAGCAGCACTGTGCCTATCCAGCCAGTGTAGATCGCTGAGCCGAACTCCCGTGTTAATACAGCACCAGCTTTCGATGCAGTTAAATGTGTAGTCCAGGAAATCACCACCAGTAAAACCAGCCCACTCACAACAAACATGGGCCCGGATGCTATTTTTAACGATATGTTCTTAGGGTATCGTATCCAGCCAAAGGGGTAAACTGCAATGGCAAGAGCTCCCAATCCTATGGATGTGATGACCAGGATTTTCCAGGAGTTGAAGTGCTCGGTTAGATTCAGCAGAGACTGATAGAAGGCGCAGTGAAGTCTGCCGGTCGTGTGGTGTTGCCAGTTCAGCCAAACTCCATCCCAGTACAATGGAAGTGTTGTTGGGATGTTTTCCACCATTCCGGTTACATGCCACATTGGGTAGAAATTTTGTGAGGACAGAGAAAAACCAGCCCGTACTGGCCAGCCCTAAAACAGCGAACTCTACCCTAATATTCATGTCTGTGTTTATTCAGCAGCGCCGAGCTGAACTATTTCTCATAGCATGGAAACTCACTTTACTGCATTCCAGCTGTGGGTGGAGAAACACGCTGCGGTCGAAACGTGGAGGATCCCTTTGTGTTTTTGCCATGGTTTCATAACAAATCCCTCTGTTTCCTCACACGACGAGACATGAATAGGGATCAGTTGAGTGTGCAATACTGACAAAGTTTACATCCTTACTAAGACAATGAAAGTCTTTGAAACTATTTATTTCCTGGATTTGTATTGTAATTTGATTGTTTCCATATGGAAATGTAATATGAGACATATATTGCCCTATATCAAGAGTGAATTTGCTATGTTACCTATATTTTTTTTACATAGAGGAAGATATGTTTTATATATGTAGGCATATAGATTGTATATGTACATGTTAATAATATCTATATTAAGCTATTTATATAGTGTTATATATTGCAACCATGTCAACGGCGCGTGTGTGTGTGTGTGTTAATATATGATATTGTACTAATTTCTAATAGGTTTCATGTATGTTTTCACTTCAAATGACAATATATTTCACATATGGAAATGTATATGAGTAAATATATTGCAGTTGTGTATGGGTTTAAAAAATAACTCCATCCACATCAATAAATATATTGTTTACACTTTATTTAGTCTACTTTAGATATTCTACTATCTAGTAACTTTGCAACTATATGTCAACTAACTCTCATTAGTATTAGCAGACTGTTAGGGTAGAGTTAGCACAATAAGTTGACATACACTTGCAAAGTCACTTATAGAATGTACATCAAAATAAAGTGCTAGCAGATATAAAGCCACTGATACTCTAATAATGACTGCTAGATGACATGGAGTTGCAAAGTCACTTATAGTTAGCAGAATGTCTGATGTGGCCTAAATAAAGTGTTTCCAAAGTTTTGGTTTAATAAAACCTTTTTAGGAAAATGCTGTCTATAAAAAAATCCATAGCTAAAGCAAACAGTGGTAAGAGAGCCTGATCTTACTTTCCTAGCTACAGCTCTTTTGTTATTGTTCCTCAAAGATTTCTTTGTTTGGTCACACTAATCGACAAATTCCACCAGTATAGGAGGAAAAAACTTGGGAGGTCAAACAGAAGGACTTGGTGGTTCAACAACATTCCAGTGATGCCTTCTTAATAGGTAGCACTTTATTTTTAGTGGTGTACAATTCTGCTTCTGGAGGGCCAAATATCCTGCAGAGTTTTGTTGTAACTTACTCCAACTCATCTGCCTGGAAGTTTCCAGAAGACCTTGTTTTGCTGATTCAGGTGTTTAATTGAGATTGGAGCCAGTTTTCATCAGTGCAGGGCAGCAAAAAACACCCATATGGATATAAACGGAAATGAATCATCTTTACTTGCACTACAGTGTCAGAGTGGTTCACAAGCTGCACAGGCAAGAAAGAGCTGCTTCGTTATTAACACACTATAGAAGACATTTGCAAGTCAAATATCCACCTCATCCAGAGCTCTTTTTGTTTTCTGTCTTATATAATATGCCGTTACCAGTGCTGGGAAGATTACTTACTGATCAAAAGTAAAATGAACATGCCTCAGGCTGCAAATTCAAATTCAAAAGCTCAAACAAACCTTTCAGCTGTGCTTCAGGAGAGCTGTCAGTCAATACACTAGAAAACAAAGTAACTGGCATTTCATATTTGCAAAAGTAACTCAGAAATTTCCCTGGAAATTAAAAAGTATTGTGTTATTTTACTAGTTAATCTGATTACATAACTTGTGTTACTTGTAATGCGTTACCCCCAAAGGGTAGAGGTGAAGCTTGGATCTACACGCAGCTTAACTTTTCTTTATTTAAACAAATGAACAAAGATCACAACTAGAGATCTGACAGAAGATAAACAGGCCAGCTCTGCAAACATCACAATGTTTAAGTCAATACCGGACACTGAACTGTGAAAAGTGAGGGAATAAACACACAGGTAAAGAACCAACCAAACAAGGCACAGGTGATGAACATTATCAATGCAAACAAATTAGCATATGAGAACTAAAGAAACAAAGAAATAAAAGACAGGTAAACGAACGAAGAGTCCAAAAGAAAATGAAACCAAAAACAAAATCCAGTAGTCAAATGTTGAATCAGCATCCAGAGCAGAGTTTACTTCTTTATCTAACAATAATAAAAATGTAAAATGACCAACCAGATCTTCTAAAATGTCAACTTAATTGACATTGTAGTCTGTTACTGATTCCAAATTACATGACAAAAACTAATAATTAGTAACATAATCCATTGTATTACACATGGGTAATATTATAATGTTATATATGGGTAAAACCTTTGACCCAATTCGCTTATCAAATTGATTTAAATAGGATAATATTGTACAATATTGAAAAAAAAAAATCAAAGAGAAAGACAATATATTCCATTCATTGTTATTAAAAACATGAAGTGCATTACACATTACATTACATCAAGGTTTCCCAAACTGGGGTTTGTGAAGAAACCGCAGGGGGTTTAATGAAAAGCATATAATCAATTAAACCATGAAAATGCAAAATAAAATAAAAATAAATAAAAATAAAAAAAATCTCTATCTCTCTCTCTCTCTCTCTCTCTCTCTCTATCTATATATATATATATATATATATAAAAAATTAAAAAAAAAAAAAAAAAAAAAAAAAAGATGAAATATTTTGTATACCAGCATGCCATGTGACAATTGACCAACCATGAACATTCAAATGTTCAACTTCAAAAAATATATAATATTATATAAACAAGGTTCAGATGACAATGAAGTTAGGAAATCCCTGCATTACATATAAATAAGAAATAACATCAATTTGTGCATTTCAAATCTATAAAAATGGTAAGTTTATTTAAAAAGGAAAATTAAAAGATGAAAAAGAAAAATTAGGGAGGATAAAAAAATGTAAATAATTTATTGCTATTATGAGAATAATATTTAATAATGTAATCAATATAAAGTAACTGTAGTCTGATCATGAATATTTTAAAAAGTAATTTAATTGAATAACAAGCAGTTAATTTTTGGAATCTGATTAGTCTACGTAATCCGGATAACATGTGATCAGTGTCTACCCAGCTCTGCCTGTTACTATTTTAGTGTGAGGAAACCACTGCAAATGATCGATTGTATGAGTAACTGTCCAAAAGAATCAAAGTGAATCACGAACAGTTTCAGGTGTTATTGCAAACCCGTTTGACCAATTAGATCAAAACAGTGCTTCATTCGCAAATCTGCATTCTGATTCTAAACAGCCGATAGAAAAACACGACTTGATTGCTAAAAAAATCTATCATAAAATTATTCTAAAGTCTGTATACTGTAATCTTAATTGATGTGCAAGGATTAATTAATGATACTTCACTGAGACACAATGATATTCCACTCCTCCACAAGTTTATTCAAGTGTGCTATTCTTTTAAACTAAAAAATAGAAAAGTATACTTTGTCTACTTCTTATATACTTCTCAGAAATATACTTAAAATAACATTTAAATATACTTGACTTATACTTGGAAAAAGTCTAAATTTTATTTTAGCTTTATGCTCCGAGAATGTTTTGTTGTTATACAGTAGGGGGCGCTATAATCATCTTCTGTACATGATCATCAGACATAAAACAGCATCCTGTTCTTTCTTTTTCATGTTTTGTCTCTTCAGATTTTCATATAACAAAATATATACAAATTAATAAAAAGTGACATAGTAGTTTACTTAAAGTATGATGTAAAGTTTGCTTAAAGAAAACTTCTGAGTATACTTACAGTATAAAAGTACTAGTTTACTGAGACTATACTTCAAAGTGTACTAAAAAATGCTACAAGTATTTAATTAATAAACTATCAGTATACCTATAAGTTCGCTTTTAGTATAGTTGCAGTACA
Source organism: Cyprinus carpio (assembly GCF_018340385.1). Lineage (NCBI taxonomy): Eukaryota > Metazoa > Chordata > Actinopteri > Cypriniformes > Cyprinidae > Cyprinus > Cyprinus carpio. The sequence continues at coordinate 5,597,843 of NC_056611.1, forward strand.
AACTACAAACAGAGGCAAACTAGTTGTGTACTCAAAGTTTGCTACTGTTATACTTAAAGTATACTTAAAAGTGTACTTTTATATACTAGACAGTGGGCCAATTTAGTCCCAAGGAGTATTGAAATAGTACATTTACAAGTATACTACTAGTACACTGGTATTTGTATACTTACTACATAAAGTATACTTAAAAATATTTAAAAAAATATACTTGAACTTAACTTAATAAAATAAACAAAGTATATTTCTTTTTGGTAAGGGCAGGAGCAGTAATGGACACTCGTGCTTTATTTTAATGTGTCCCTGTTACATGTAATGCATATACCATAGCAATAACAGTAAATTAATCCCACCTTCTGGAACTTGTGAATAATTCTGGTCATCATGATTAGCTTATTAAACTAAACACGAAGAAGTGCAGATAAAGAGCTCTGAGATCATCAGTATTTTAATAAGTTGATAAAATGTTCGGAATTCAACTTGGTGAGAAAAACTATGTAGATTATGTTTATGTATGTATGTATGTAGGTCTATATATGTATTTGTTTGTTTAAAAACCTAACATGCTTCACTTCTGGTTCAAATTGACAAGTAAAATATCACTGAAGAAAACAACACTGAAGAAGCCTGGAGGCACGTATCGAGCACGCAGCACCGTCTTCACAACTGCTTTCACAGAGTCACGTGACTGACGACCAAATAAGCCTCAAGCTGTGTCGACTTGAAGAGGCGCTGCGCACACCGATCGCTGTATCAAAGTATCAATGACATCAAAGTGCCACCAAAGCGATCAGAAAGCAGGAGGCTTTCGCGGTACTTTGATGTCATGACAGCAATCGGTCTGTGAGAGCCGCTTCAAGTCCATTTCGCTTTGCGTGTTGCTCTGTTCAAACCCCGTGATCTTACTTTACAAACTGGTTTTCATTCACACTTATTCGATTACATTTTAAATGCCGAATATACAAGTAAAGTTAAGAATACAAATTATTTCAATTAAATAAAATGAAAACCCATTAATCATATATGTGTATATTATTCTTCTATTACATCACACTGATATTCATACTGACATGTATCGCCACACTTTAACAGGCACATTTAATTTAATAGGTAGCCTAAACAGAGAGAGAAACATTTAGTTTTGCTCATGACTTTGAGACTTGTCAGGTGTTGGTTTCGGTTTAGTTCCTGTCTGTCCTTATTTGGTTCATTTCCTGTTCTCATTATTAGTTAACCATCGTTCATTCTGTTGACCTGCGTGATATTACTCATCTCCTTTACTCGTGGGATCCTTGTGTTTATAAGCCCTCAATTAGGATAAATTTTGCTGTCAATGGTTTAAGCATGTTGATGCTAATTAAAGACTCCTTTACTTCTCCTCCTTTTTCAGCACCCTTACTACAAGCAGGACCGTGTGACAAGACTATTGAGGCTGCTTCATTTGACAGAGCTTCTTTCACAGGCTTTTGGCTGCTCTGTTTCTTACACTTTCAGAATCAGAAAGAGCTTTATGATGATATATTATTATTACTTCAACTACTACTATCATCAATCAGTTAATTAAATGTCGTTCATTCCTTCGCTCTCGTGAGGGTCTCCGAGTTTTGAATCTTATCCTGGAACAGTCAGGGGAAAACCTTTGTGTTTTATGAGGCTTTCTTTCCCCATCCTATCATTCAAGCTTTCAAAGTATGCCATCTCTGTGTGTCTCAAACCCATGACATCATCATCATGCTCCACCAATCGACTGCTTCCACTTTTGTGCATGCTTTGTGACATTTCAAATAAAACAGCTCTCTAGTTTCCAGTATGTGCCGCCCAGGCTCTGTTGGGGCCCTAGGCGAGCTTTTAGATTTCCATCCCCCACTAAAAATAATTCTGAAAATACAACATTTACATAGCATAACATAACATAACATAACATAAATACTTGTGACCGTATGACTCGATCAACTTACACTAGTAAGGCCCGTACTCAAGACCCCAATTTTGAAGCCTCCCCGATAACAGGCTTCCAACTAAATGAAAAGGACAAGCAGAGACCAAACCACAAGCTACAATTTTATTTCTAAATTAAAACAACTTGAGCTCAACATCAATAAAAAAAAAAACACGTTAATCAATGTGAATGAATCAGCCCAATGGGCATCGTTAGTCAGTTCACATAGGTCAACCACCCTTGCACTGGGCAACACACACACGAAGAAAGGAAATCTAATACACAAAGAACAGTTCACAAAAACAGATAGACTTAACAAGGAGGTTTCTTTCTTTGAAATTATGTCTTGACATAACACATTTCACTGCTCCATAATAAAACAAAATACAAAAAAAAAAACACTTCAAACCAAAAACCAAAAGTACAATAAATTTAACCCCACTCCACATCAACCAAATAAACCAAAACCAGAAAGAACAAAAAGACATAAACCACAATCTCAACTACATAATGGAGCAGCATCAGTGTGAAACAAGACAAAGAAATACAACCAACCAAAATAATATAAACTAAATAAATTGGTTAATAAACAAAACCTAATAAACAAAATACAATGAAGCAACTTGAACTGAAACAAAGTCAATTTCAATCAAACTCCATTGCACACACACTTAAACACAAAAACAAACAAACACGATGGAGTTACCAGTGAACACCAGGTGGCGCCAGAATCAAAGGCCATGGTCCTACAGCGCATCCAACGCGAACGTTATACAGGCGACCGCGAAGACGTTCAGTGCAATCGCGTGCGCACACAAAATTCTGCGTCCCAAAATTGGAAACGGCATTTAAGCCACAGCAAAGCAGCAGCTAGCAACTTCTGTAAAACAAATAAAGATGTTTTCATTTACTTCCTCCCCACTCCCCTCCCATTTTAAAAATAACAAATAGGGGAAGGGAAAAATAAAATTACCTTTGACGTGCATAACACTCACATGCTCACTAGCAATGCCCGAACGTAACCGAATAATCTAAAATTACACCAAACAAGCACATTAAATCAAGCATGTGAATTAAGTTAAATTCCCACAAACACCCATATTCGAAGTCTATAATTCCCTTCCATCTATAATTCTCCAGCTGAACAAAACCTACCTTTACCGAGGAGTGAAGGAGATACAAGACCTACGCAAACAGGTCACATCGATACAAAGTCATGAGGAAACTACATCTCACCTGTGTCTATATAGCTACGTGATTACCTAACGTACCCACCCACCTTATGCAATCAGTGCGCCATTTTTAAAGGGGCCATGCAGACTTATTAAAGGGGCAATCCCACTACAATCTACCCCGAGATTTTCAATCATTGTCCCAATGATTTAACCTTCTACAGCCAAGGGCGGAAATGACAATCCCCTCCTTGTTCCAGGAGGGAGTTCTCAGCTGGTAGTGATACACTAGCAGATACATCACCAATTAGGGTCCTGGGCAAATGATAACGATTCGAATGTTTGCCAGCCGTTATCCTAGTTGATCTCCGCACACCCTGCGCTCCCACGATAGAGGCCTCACTAGATGGTGAATTTAAAACTGAAACCAAAGGGAGGGTACATTCAGATGTCACATTTGGAACAATTTCCACAGAGGTGTCATTTACAGGGATAGGTGGTGAAGGCTCAATAAGCACAATCACAGAGTCCCCATCACACAAACCTTCCTGAAAATCTTGTCCCTGTAAGCCCAGATCCATATGATAAGCCTGTTGTACCATTTCAGGAGCCAGCTTCAACAGAGACCTATGCACATGTTTTACCCTCAAAGGCTCATCCAATGAAGATATACTATACACCTGACCACCTTCCCGAGGAGCTCTTACTATTTTATACAAAGCAGTAGACCAATGATTCTGAATCTTATTCCGGCCTCAAACTCCACACTCACGCAAGTGTACTAACTGGCCCTCGATTAGTGGTTGACCCCTTACTGTCTGATCATACAAGTTCTTTCTATGTTCTGCAGCGGCTTCAAGACAGGCCTTTACCCATCCATAGGTTACTCTTAGCCCCTTCTGATGCCTAGCCACCCAATCTTCCACACTACCCCCGCCTGGATCCTCCACTCCTGCCAGCAGAAAATCCACCGGCAACCGCGGAGTTTGTCCGAACATCAGAAAATGAGGAGATTCACCGGTGGTATGATGGCAAGTGGTGTTATACGTAAAGACCACGTGCGCCAAGTGCTGAGTCCAGGAACGTTTCTGTTCAGGTGGAAGGGAACGAAGAAGATCGTGCAGTGTTCGATTGAACCTTTCACACTGTCCGTTACCCTGAGGATGGTACGGGGTCGTGTGAGTTTTCTGAATCCCATAAAGATGACACAACTGGGCAATTACTGCACTCTCAAAATTCCGACCCTGATCGGAATGAAGTCTGGCTGGCACACCCAACTTATAGAACCACTCCTGGACCAGAACATTGGCTACTGTGGTAGCCCTCTGGTCCCTAGTTGGCACAGCCAGTGTGTATTTGGAAAATACATCTGTCATAATTAGGACACTTTCCAGTCCATCACTAGATGGTTCCAAGGAGGTGAAGTCAACGGCCAATATTTGGTTGGGCTTAGATGCCAACAAGTGGCCCATGGGAGCACGAGCTACTGGATAACTGGACTTTGAAATAGTACACTGCCTGCAGTTCTGACAATGCTCTTGAACGTAGGCACTCATACTTGGCCAATAGCATCTCCTACGAATTAACTCATAGGTCCGTTCCCTGCCTTGATGGCCATGCCCATTGTGGAACTGCCTAAATACCTCATTCCATAAAACCTCTGGTAATACCAATTGATCTACCTCCTCCCCACCATCAGGAAGTTGGAGGCGGCGGTACAGCAACCCCTCCTTAACAAACAATCGGCCCCATTGTCGCAAGAGCTCAAGCCCAGACTTTGACATTAACTGTCGCTCCACCTTAGATGGATACTTATTTCTGGAAAAAAAAATGCAAGGAATCCCCTCAAGGTTGGATCATCCAACTGCATCTGCCGGAGCTCTTCCTTAGAACGGGATGGGAAGGCAGCAATAGCATGCTGCTCTGCCCCTACCAACTCACCTTCCACCTCCTGGCGGGTGTCAACTGTGCGGAGTGTCTTCGGCAATGAGGTACCAAAGGATTGTGTCGGAACACAAGAGGAATACTGCCTTGACAATGAGTCGGCATTACCATTAACCCGACCAGGGCGATACTTGATTTCAAAATCAAAAATCGCCAACTGGGACACCCAACGCTGCTCAGTTGCACCCAGCTTAGCTGAATTCAGGTAGCTCAGTGGGTTGTTATCTGTATAGACAGTACACTGGTGGCCCAGGAGATAATCCTTAAATTTTTCTGCCATCGCCCATTTAAGGGCGAGGAGTTCCAACTTCATGGAACTGTAATTCTCCATATTCTTCTCTGTAGGCCTAAGCCCTCGACTGGCATAGGCCACTGGACGTAACGTCACACCTTGCTCCTGACTAAGGACCGCCCCCAGTCCCAAGTGGCTAGCATCAATGTCAAGAACAAAGGGCTTAGAAAAATCAGCATAGGCCAACACAGGGGCGGCCACCAATTTCTCCTTGAGAGACTGGAACCCTTGCTCACACTCTAGGGTCCAGCAGCTCTCTAAGGGTCTGCCTGAGCCCCTCTTTTTCTTTGTGCCTACCAACTCTGCTACTAGGCGATGCAGAGGAGCAGCCAACTTGGCAAACCCCTCAACGAAACGCCGATAGTAACTCACAAAGCCCAAAAAAGATCGTAACTCTGCAGCATTGCTAGGCCGCCTCCATTCTGCCACCGTGCTAACTTTACTCGGGTCGGTAGAAACTCCTCTTTTTGAAACAACATGCCCCAAGTAGTGGACCTCCTGACAGAAAAAACAGCATTTGTCCAGTTTGGCCTTTAAGCCCTCCTGCTGCAAACGGCTGAAAACCAACTCCAATCGCACAAGATGTTGGGCTACACTGGTCGAGAAGACAATGATGTCATCCAAGTACAACAACAAGGTTTGGAATCGTTGATCCCCAAACATGCGTTCCATCAACCGCTGGAATGTACTTGGGGCATTGCACAACCCAAAGGGCATCCGATTAAATTCGAATAACCCAAAGGGTGTGCAAAAAGCGGTCTTACCCTTGTCTTGCTCTGCCACCGGAACCTGGTTATAGCCACTTACTAGGTCAACAGTTGAAAACCACTGAGCCCCAGAAAGGGCATCCAAGGTCCTCCTCGATGCGGGGCAATGGGAAGGCATCTTTCCTAGTCCTCTGATTTAACTGTCGGTAATCGACACACAACCGTATTCTGCCATCTTTTTTCTTAACAACAACTATGGGAGAAGCAAAGGGACTACTACTTTCCCTAATCACCTGACTTGCAAGCAGTTGTAGCACATGTTCTTTAACCACCACATAGTCAGAAGGAGGGATACGACGATACCTCTGCCGTATAGGAGCCGGATCCAATAGTGGGATCTCATGTGTTATCAGGTTGGTACACCCCAAATCAGAATCATCTGTTGAAAATACAGATTTATATTTACCCAACAGACCCTTCACCTGCCTCTGCTCCTCTACAGAGAGGTGCGAGAGATCCATTTGCTGGATCACCTCTTCTACCCCATCAACACTTCCAACTTGTGAGGAAACTACAGCCTGTTGGTCACTGGCAGCACTGGGACGAGTAGCAATAATCTCCCCTGGCCAGCTCATAAGCTGGACCTGGCACAACGTTCCCACCACTAGCCGTGGTTGCAGAAAGACATCATGGTCACCTATGTTAACCATAGGAACTTTAGCGATACCACCTCTCACTGGAACCAAGGATACAGACGCCAACAAACCAGACGGAAGTGGATTCCCATTATCCAAAGGCTCATAAAGAGCCATAGACAAGAACCCACACTGTGCAGCACAAGTAACTGGGACAAATTGCAAAGAATTGGCCGGAATGCGGACCACATGTCTACCCCTAACACGTACAGACCCCCCTCTAAATTCCGACCTACGAGAACAACCAGTCTGGCAATAATGCATTGCCAATGTCTACGCTGGAGCTTCTTTGACTAAAGGGAGATCAAACAGCTCTGGGCCATGTTGATCAAACAGCTCCTGAAAACACTCACCTATAACATTCATCCCCAGTAGACCTGGCAACCCTGATGTTGAAAGGACCTGAGGAGGGTCCTTTACAATAAGGACACCCTTATTGTGAATGTGCCTACCCAAAATAACAAAATCCAACTCCAGGTATCCTATGAAAGGGATAGACAGACCGTTAGCAGCCCGAAGCTGCAACCATCCACAGTCATTCAACCTTTCCTTACCCCAGGGTTCAAAATGTGCCAGGAAGAAGCTCTCTGTAACAGTGGTCACCATGGAGCCTGTATCCAATAAGCATGGAACCTTAACCCCACCCATATTAACTATGATGGAGGGGCACTTACCCAGCAAAGTGGAAGGTCCATTACTAATGGGGGCATGAGCCACTGAGCAAGGCCCTATCCCTTCTGAACTGTGGCTCATCAGTTCAGAGGGTTGCAGTTTTCCCGCCTGCCCATTAGGAGGCAAGACATTAACATGTGATAAACGAGCCTGCTGATCCCTAAACTGAGTCTGTCCTAATGTACAATTCCGAGCAATATGCCCAGGCTGATTGCATAGTCTACAAATGATAGGGCCAAGCCGCCTTGGATGGCTTCCTACACTCTGAGACTGTAGTTGCCGTAAACTTTGAGTCAGTTCAGTAAGTTGTTCCTGCTGAGCCCTCATCATTCTCTTCAGTTCCGTGAGCTCCGAAACATTAACTTCCGATGGGCCAGAGGAATCTATCCGTCCCTGTACTCTATACTGAAGAGCAGAGGAAGCTGGGACCGAATGACTCCTCTCCCTCATCTCATAATGAAACCCCTCATCCACCCATCTAATGGCTTCTTTACGAACATCCAAGAGGGTGGAGTCAGGATTCAATCGAACAAAACGTTTGAGCTCCCGCCGCAAACCACCATCCAGCACATGCTCTACAAACTGGTCTCTCAGTAAAATCACTGAATTAGTCATACCTCCTGGAGCCCGCTGTACCACCTTATCCATTAGTGCAAACAGGGCATGGGAATACTCTTGCAAAGACTCTCCCTCAAGCTGTTTACGGGAAAAGAAGTTTTGCTGCAAGGCAATATAGGACTGTGGACACCCATAAAGTTCCTTTAAGATGGAAAAGAAAAGACCTGTTCTGGCATTTCCCTCTCTTCCCTTGGCCTATACTTAATCTCATTCTTAGCAGGACCCTCTAGATGATCAAAAATAAACAAGGTCTGTTCAGCCAGAGGCAGATGTCGGACCCGCAAGCAAGCTTGTATCTCCTCCACCCACTCAAACACATTGTCTTCCCCTCTACCGCTAAACATGCGGCCCCTCCGTTCCCTAGGGACATAAATCACTCGTTCAACTATGGGGCTGGGAGCAGGTAGAACATTCACAGTTGAAGGGCCCGCAGCTCGAATAGCCTGGCTTGCTTGTTGTTGATGCAACCGCTCATTTTCTCCCCTCAATGACTGCACCTGTCTTCGCAACTCCTCCAGTTCAACCTCCATGTCTACAAGCTCTCCCCGCCAGACAGACAGAGAGAGAGAGAGAGAAAACGAAAAAAAAAAGGAAACAGTAAACCTTACCACTTAACCCAAATTTCCTCCACTACCACACTCCTGTCTGCATCTTACCAGCTGCTGCTTTGCTGTAAAGAAACACCACAAACAGAACACAAAAACAACAAATACAGAATATATATTTTTTTTCTCTGTGTGTGGCAGTCTCTGCTTGTCACTTCACCCTGCCGACTACGCCACTTGTGACCGTATGACTCGATCAACTTACACTAGTAAGGCCCGTACTCAAGACCCCAATTTTGAAACCTCCCCGATAACAGGCTTCCAACTAAATGAAAAGGACAAGCAGAGACCAAACCACAAGCTACAATTTTATTTCTCAATTAAAACAACTTGAGCTCAACATCAATAAAAAAAAAACACGTTAATCAATGTGAATGAATCAGCCCAATGGGCATCGTTAGTCAGTTCACATAGGTCAACCACCCTTGCACTGGCCAAACACACATGAAGAAAGGAAAGGAAATCTAATACACAAAGAACAGTTCACAAAAACAGATAGACTTAACAAGGAGGTTTCTTTCTTTGGAATTATGTCTTGACATAACACATTTCACTGCTCCATAATAAAACAAAATACAAAAAAAACCACTTCAAACCAATCAAAACCAAAAGTACAATAAATTTAAACCCACTCCACATCAACCAAATAAACCAAAACCAGAAAGAACAAAAATAAATAAACCACAATCTCAACTACGTAATGGAGCAGCATCAATGTGAAACAAGACAAAGAAATACAACCAACCCAAATAATATAAACGAAATAAATTGGTTAATAAACAAAACCTAATAAATAAAATACAATGAAGCAACTTGAACTGAAACAAAGTCAATTTCAATCAAACTCCACTGCACACACACTTAAACAAAATACACAAAAACAAACAAACACGATGGAGTTACCAGCGAACACCAGGTGGCGCCAGAATCAACGGCCACGGTCTTACAGCGCATCCAACGCGAACGTTATACAGGCGACCGCGAAGACGTTCAGTGCAATCGCGTGCGCACAAAAATTCTGCGTCCCAAAATTGGAAACGGCATTTAAGCCACAGCAAAGCAGCAGCTAGCAACTTCTGTAAAACAAATAAAGATGTTTTCATTTACTTCCTCCCCACTCCCCTCCCATTTTAAAAATAACAAATAGGGGAAGGGAAAAAAAAAATTACCTTTGACTTGCATAACACTCACATGCTCACTAGCAATGCCCGAACGTAACCGACTAATCTAAAATTACACCAAACAAGCACATTAAATCAAGCATGTGAATTAAGTTAAATTCCCACAAACACCCATATTCGAAGTCTATAATTCCCTTCCATCTATAATTCTCCAGCTGAACAAAACCTACCTTTACCGAGGAGTGAAGGAGATACAAGACCTACGCAAACAGGTCACATCGATACAAAGTCATGAGGAAACTACATCTCACCTGTGTCGATATAGCTACGTGATTACCTGACGTACCCACCCACCTTATGCAATCAGTGCGCCATTTTTAAAGGGGACATACATAATTATTAAATCTGAAATACAAGTATATTCTGATAAGCATTAACATCAACAAGTAGTAAATAAATTGTGATGATAAATAAACTGAGATGTTGAAGTGCCTTGTAGGTATTTTATGAGTGAATCTGTTAAAATCGCTTATTGAAGAGACCAGACCTGAGCTACTCCCACAACTATGCCTACAAGTACTTATCACAGTAAAAGAGAAATATGGGCAATGTGAAATGCCTAAAATAGTCTAACAGACAAAAATGACAACAAAATAAAGGCAACATTTTGAAATGTATTTGTAAATGTTGTAGCGTATGAGCAGTTCATTCATTCATTGGTTCTGAATTAATGAATCATGGCTCGTTGAATCTAAAACAATGCACATTCCTTGGCTAAAACCCAAAGCTTTTAGTCCCTGAACTCATGCAGGTAAATCAAACTCTCTGCAAGCTGAATGGCCGGCCTGGTGCCAGCATGGCTGGGTTTAAATTCCCTGACCAGATCGTAAAACTTTATTACCCCAACATGGGAGAAAACAGAAAAAGCCCAGCTCGCTAGGAATTCTTGTAAGGAAAAAGGAAAGTAAATATATTCTAAATGTATTGACTGTATTTCCTTTTTGTGCTTAGATGTCTTCCATATCAAATTGGAGTATCTACAATTTTATTGTGTTAATCAAACTTTAAATGTGTGTAATTCTGCATATGAATGTAACTTTATGTTTCTCCTACCTTTACCTGTCATTTTTGGTATCTGTTTAACCGTCTTGCTTTGACCGAACCACTCATACATAGGAAATTACAGTAAAATGTATTATTCTGGAATTACCATCTTGCTGGAATATAATTGCTGAATTCTGACAACACCATAATTCACTCGAGTGGGTGTCTCCCCAGAGACAAAGGAACTTTTTCCCGCTTCAGATCGTGGACGTTCATTGGTTGTTCGTGCAAACAGAGGCGTGAACCCAGTCGCTCCATAAGAGACTGACACAGAACTTTCTCGTGGCACTTTTGTTTCGGCACTTCGTCGAGAGAACGTCTGTCGCGATGGCTCCTTAAGGGAGCTTTCATCTCCGTTTTTCTTTGCTTTTCTTTACTAAGTTTTATTCTTATATTCGCCTCCCCCTACATGAGGGAGACGAACTTTGAATTATTTCTTTGGTAACTCCACGTTCGTTGAACCTTTGAAACTTCGCGCGAGTCTGCTCGCCCCGGAAGACACGAGAGAACACGCCCAGCTCTTAGCAGGCACAAAGATACCCACATGCAAGTATTATTTCCTATAGAGATTTAAACTCTGCTTAAGGTTGTCTATTCCCTTTTCAAGGTGATCTGATTCCTTGTTGTCTTTCAAAAAGGTTACTGTATGTGATTTTGCCATACTGCGCGATCATTCTGCATGATTCTGCCTATCTCTCTCTCACCTTCTCTCGCTCACCCTTTCACTCTCTCTCTCTCTCTCTCTCTCTCTCTCTCATTTTGTTATTCGTTTTGTATTGTATTTGTTTTTACTGTTTGTATTGTTATACGCATATTTACTCTGTGTGAATCGTAGTTTGATGTATTATTAGTTCAATTATTAAAAGCCAATATATTCATGATTGCTTCTATCTAAAATGCTCACATTACGAAGTCAATGAAATGTTTGATCTTAGCTACAAAGCTTATTTGTTACTTTTAAGTAACCTAAATTTTATAAGGACGGAGAATGGTTTCATGGCCAGAAACGATTTTTCCTGGAATTATAAGAAGTGATAACTTTATTGAAGTTGATAAGTTAATCTTACGGCCGTTTGCTGGACAAACCACTGTTTGATTTGCATTAATTCCCAGTAAAAGATATAACGTTAATTGATATGAAGAATGGAATATTGACATATTAATGAGTAAATTACAGTGCCTTGTAATGAGTTATTGATATATACAATTGACCTATTTTTCATCTTCAATAATTTTAATGTAACTGTTACGCGAGATATATATATTAATCATATTCCTGATTAATTATTAAAATTCCCTATATATCATTTGAGCTAACGTTAACGTACTACCCAGTGCGGCTACATTATTTTGGTGGAGAAACGCGGGCATTTCAAACTTCGTTTTATGAGCAATTCAGTTTCAATCTGTTTATATGGTTATTAATAATTTCTGCACGCGCGCTATGAAATTATGAGATTGTGAGATAAGTCACAAGACGCGAACTCACTCCTAACTGACTGAGGCAAAAAGCTGATCAGTCAGCACATTAACAGTTTCTAGAAATACCTAACAGTATAGTCACTGTTATTTTGCTGAAAGTACACTGCAGTATAATGTTAAATGTCCTGTTAAGAGAAGTTCAAGATCTCTCTGCAGTGAGAACATTTTAATATTAGTAACCCGCCTATTAAAGACGAAGAAATCTCTTTTTTTAGGACGAGACGTAAATCTGATCAGAGCGACGTTCCTTTGATTCAGTAATTAAAAGGCCTTGTAATTACATATCGTTATTGAATTTGTGGTTAACCACAGTGATATTCAAAAATAAACGATAAAACATCCTGGTCGAAAAATTGGCTTAGCTACCCAATTTTAAACCTAAAACATTTAAATCATAAGTGCTATTTTGATAAATGTGTATGGGAGTGCAACAGAAGGACAATTCCTGTTGTTCACATTTGCGTGTTTGGCAGCGAAGAAATCCTGCCTCACGCTCTTGTGCAGTATAGCACCTTAAAGGTACAAACCTTTGTCTGTTGGAGAATCAGCGCTGACAAACGCTCAGATTCTAAATCACACTGAAGTAGGGTGTAATTCCGCTAACTAAACACCAGAGGGCGTCCTTTAAGGGTTTAGTAGTCTCAAATTACGCCCTGCCTTCTGACTTCAGTCTGCATGAGTGCAATTACGCCATCTCGTGGCCGTTTCAGATAATGCTATTTTTTTTTTTTTCTCCTGTGGTTGTTGAATTAGCCCGTCTAAATTCTCAATAATTATTTGCATTTACAGCTTTGCTCGTGCGAATATTATTTTATGTTAGACAAATTTTCCTGCCTTTGACTGTTCACACTTACTTTGAGTTTGGTTCAAACATGATTTGAATTAAAATTTAATTGTTAAATAGTGTAAATTAAGTGTCTCAGGTTAACCACTGATTGACCCACTTAGAAGGAAGTGAGCCATCTAGTGGCCGTCTCCTGTTAAGTCGGTTCATAGCTTTCAGCTCTCTTCTTGCTTATTTTAAATTTCAGTTTAAACCAGTTTTGAATTTTTAAATTTGAATTAAGTTTTCTGTTCACCAGGTGAAGCACAGAGAGGGAGTTTCATCCCCTTGTGATGAAAACCAGCTACTGCGGCCTTCTCCCATGTTTCATCCTGTCTATTTCTATTTTGATTTTGATTATTTTTCTTCTCTCTTTTGGGTTAGGTTATTTTGATAATTACCATCACTATCATAATTCCCTTTTTGTTTTATCATTATTAGGTAAAGCTGTTACCTCTCATTTCTACATATCTATTTACTCAATTGATTTTAAACAAACAAGCCCTTAATTCACTTTAAGTTTCCCTTGTTCATCCTTTGTGTATTTGATTGTAGAACTCCCTTGGTGATTGGACAGTCATCTCAGGTTTCCAGTGAGCAAGGTTGCCTGACCAGCGTTACCGAAATGTGATAAAACCCATCCACTTATTATAAGCCACAGAATATTAGATATTCCCCCGGATATATTTTAAGTGTTTGGCCCATCTCTTCTCCAAGCCACACCATCTTCCTAGGTTTCCTACCCCGATAGCCCCACTCACCTGTTGGCCCTATCTTAAAACCTAGCAGTAGGCTTAGGCCTCCTTATCCTCCCTAACACATATCGTGTTACTACTGTTTTATCTCATTTCAAGTGTTTTGTTTCACTTTGATCTTTTCTGTCCTTTGTTCTGTTGTGATTTGTTTCTTTCATTTCACAGAAAGACAGTAACCTATGAGAGCCACCAAGGAAGCTAAACAGTAGAGTGACAACCAGCAGCCGGTGTCATCACGTGACCCGCTAGGCTACTGCCTGTCAAATCTCCATTTCAGGTCCTCCGTTGACCCAAGTTAATTGGCTCCACGAACTGTCTGACTGTTTGCATCAGTTAGCCCCAAAATTCTCATAAACGGCATAGCCCGTATGAGTATAGCTCATTAACCGTAGAACGAACTTGCATTGGTCTCTTTGTGTGTATGCTGTGTTTCTCTCACCTACAGTGAGCCAGGATGTTCCGTTCATCCAGTCCAGCAGTCCACGGGGGCAACCTCTCGACGTGGTTGAAAGCAGTGACGACCCCCTTCCTGCCCAAGGACGCCAGTAACCTGCAGCACCTAAACCAAGAGCAACTGGACACCGAGCCAGATGAACTGATGGCACACGATCCAACCCAAAGCTACAACTACAAAGAGCTCGCCAGGATCCTCGGAAGCCTAGTTCACATTCTCGTCACCCAGGCACGGCTCAGCGAATGGAGCAACATCGACCTGGAACAGCAAGCAGCAACACTTATGCTTCAAGCGGAGGAGGCCTGGAAGGACCAGGCCCGAACCGAGAGTCGCCTTGATCAGCTCCTCCTCAAGACCCAGAACCAGCCCGAGAAAGAGGACGCCACGGATCCAGAGCTACAGAAAGAAGTAGAAAGACTTCAAAATGCCCTGCAAGATCTTCGCCTCGACACAGACCAAAGAGGACAGTTGGAGAGAGAAGCCCAAAAGGAACTCAACGAAAAACTCCAGCAATGTGACACTCTCCTAGAGAGAGCAAAGACTGAACTGAAAGAAAGAGACTCTAAAACCAGGGCCTGTGAAAAACACTTGCAAGCGGCCCGAGCTAAAATCGACAAGCTTACTCTGCAGAGAGACAAGCTCCAAGATGAACTTGACACTGTTCACGCTGAACTGAAACATTCTTACAGATTACAGAGTGGCTGGAACAGAGAAACACACACCATAGAGTTTCTCCCGGCCCGCCACTCCAACCCTTTCAGCCAAGAACCCAGAGCTGAAAAGGGGGGTTTTAGCCCACGGCTCAAGACATCACCAGCCAGCTTCCAAGAACACCTGTCAGCAACGGAGGGGGGAGAGCCCTTCCAGAGAACGCATGCCACTAAACCCTGCACGGCTCCCCGAGAACTTGACAAGCTAGCAAGAAACATCCCTACATTCAATCCAGATCCTGCAGGAGGTCATGACGTTCACGCTTATTTACAAGACACTGACTTTCACTTACAAACTGTCGCCAACGTGACAGCTTTGGACAAATTGTACCTGTTAAGAATCACGTCCCGCCGTGATGTGCATAGGATTCTGGATCGTCAACCAGAGACTGTCAAAGTGGACTACCAGCAACTGAGAAAAACTTTGATTCTTGAATTCTCTGATCCAGACTCAGACCACGGGCTCCTTAATGCTATGGACCTCAAACAGGGCCGACTTGAAAACCCACAGACTTTCTACAGTCAACTACGGAAAGCCTACTTCGGAGCACTCAATGAACCAGGTATGGAACAGAATGTCAACTTTAAAACTTTGTTCCTCCGAAACCTACATGCCAGTTGGAGTTTTCATCTCGGAGTCTCAGCGTGTCCGTGTAGCATGTCTACACAAGAGTTACAGGACTTAGCCCACAAAGCTTACACCAAACAAAATACTATTTCTGAAAAGACTGTGAAAAACCCCACAATCTACTCTGTCTCTGAGCACTGCTCGGAGTTGACCCTAGAGGGCGCCCCACAACACCACAGTCACAGACCTTTTTACAGAGAGTCAAGACCGTTCCAAGCCAGCAGAGGGCTACATAATCGAGGTGGTGCTCATCCAAAGCACCAGAGCGAACGCTATGAAAGATTCTGGGACCGGCGACCCAAAAAGAGCCGATCCCCACCATCCAGGACACAAAGCCCCGACAGCCGGCAGTGGAACCACTCTCGACACGACACTGGTAAGCTCAATCCTGAGCACACATCAGAAAAACAAAGGGCAGCCACGTCTGAGACAGCAGAGATCCTGAGGGTGCTGAAAGAGCTTCTTTACATGAAAACTCGCAAGGAAGACAAGAAAGACGAACCAGACCTCCTATGTCTAAGCATAAGAACTGAAACCAACACCCTGTCTAACTGCCATCTGACTGAGCCAAGCACCCCGAACACTGCTCGTCATCCACAGACCACAGAGCTAACTGTCACATCACAAGGTGACAGCATCACCCAAGCTCAACAGCTGACAGCTGCACACCCTGAACGAGACAGCACAGTTCCTCACACCAGGTACCACAATCCCAAGGTACCAGAAAATGCTGTTTTGGCTACCTGCCTCCGCAGCGAGCTACACGAGACCGGTCCTAACCACCCATTGATCGTCACACCTGCCCCGATTTGGGCCGAAAACTCCACCTGAACATCACGTTAGGAAAAGGAGTGCGCATGGAAGCCCTGATCGACACAGGATCACACCTTACGGTGATCTCATCTCAACTTTTCAAAAGACTCCAATTTGAAGCTAAGAGACAAGATCGAACTCTTACACCTCAAACTTGTGAACTGAATGTACAGTCATACAGCCAGAATGACATCCGGTTTGACAAGGTAGCTTCCATTCACCTGACGATTGGTCCTATGAGTCTAGTACATCCTGTGTACATTTCACCAATGGACACTTACCCACTCCTCAGCGGCAAAGACCTGCTAGATCGCTTTGAACCTTTACTGGACTTCAAACAGCTAAAAGTCTGGGCTCAAGTGCGAGAAACTCTTCCCCTCCAGCCACACAGGTCGCCGGTGACAGACTGTCAGGTCACAGAGGTCACGGGAACTCCCACAGAGCCAGACTGCCAGGTCACAGAGGTCACGGGAACTCCCACAGAGCCAGACTGCCAGGTCACAGAGCTCACGGGAACCCCAGCAGCCAGCCATGAGTACACACCCTCAACAACAAACCAAGGCTCAAGTTCACTCCTCTGCACCTTAGTCAACAAACAGGGAACGGTGGTACCAGCTTACACCAAAGGGGTCGCTGTTCGGCTCAACATGCGATGTGGTCAAACCTTAAACCACACGCTGGGTTTCTTCCAACACTCACCTGAATGTGTGGAACTCGGACTCACACTTGAAGCCACACCCCTCACTGAAGTGTCATCTCATATAGTTTACATCCTGTGCAACAACTGGACGGTAACTGACATCAACATTCCCAAAGCCTACCGGCTGGGATGGCTAGTGAGCCATGACTTTCATGACTTTGAACGTGTACGACCTGTCATAGGGCCCATTACACCTGCACTGATACCTGAAGGGAGTACAGACAACACATTGTTCACTGCACCCTTCAAATTCATCGCCATCACATCTGTCATGTCAGTGACCAAAGACCAGGTGTGCAGAACGGAGCTGACCGAGGACCAACACCTCGCAGTATACACTGTAAAAAATGATTCACTTTATTTACTCAATAAAATTGTTTAAAATTGTATATCCTATATTATTAAGTAAATTTAACACATTAGAATTAATTCGAAATAATCAAATTAGATGCTTACAAGAAACCATTCAAAATGATTAGAAGAACATGAAAAAATTAAGTAAAATTTACACAAAAATATTGATTTCATTGAGAAAAAAAAAACGAAAAAAAAAAAAAACACTATGCTAAAGAATACTATGTTATACATGCCAGGCCAGTAGTTGGCGATCATGCACTGTAAAAAGTGATACTCTATATTTACTCAATAAAATTGGCATATCTAGCTGTTATAATTCAGTTACAACAACCATACAAAATGTAATATTAAAAAGTCAAGGGTCAAGAGCCCAACTAAAGCAAACACTGACCACTATAATGATAACCCTATAAATTTACCCTTTTCTCCTTCAGTAATTCTGTTTGTGAACTTTAGGTGTCTTCAATAACTATGTTTTGAGGGACTGAAGACACAAACTTCTGAACATTATGCCTGTATCATATCTATGTAAGCAACAAAAATGTGAATTTGTAAAAAAGTTGACGTCATGTGCATACATATAATGTTTTCACAGGGCACTGTAAAAAGTGATACTCTATATTTACTCAATAAAATTGTGGCAACAGATTACAAGCAATATTATTAATTAAATTTAACACATAAGAATTAATTAGAATTAATCAAATGAGATGCTTACAAGCAACCATTCAAAATGAGTAAAATAACATGAAAAAAATAAGTAAAATGTATACAAAAATATTGGTTTTGTTGGACAAAAACGAGAAGCACCTGGCTGCAGCCTGCATATAGTGGCGGGGTTGCACATGTTAACCCACCCCATACCTACTCTGATTGGTTCGATCGTCATTCATAGGCATACATGATAGGAAATGTGTGTGTAGTTGGTGTACACTGTTAAAAATTAATACACTATATTTACTTAATAAAATTGTGGCAACAGATTACAAGCAATATTATTAATTAAATTTAACACATAAGAATTAATTAGAATTAATCAAATGAGATGCTTAGAAATTAACCATTCAAAATGAGTCAAATAGCACAAAAAAAAATAACAAAAATTTAATTTAAAAACAAAAAAAAAAACATTTCTTTGAGAAAGAAAAACAAAACACTATGCTAATAAATACTATGTTATGCATACCAGGCCAGTAGTTGGCGATTAAGAAACACAGCGCAAAAATGTAATTCACAAATTCATGTTTTTGTTGCTTACATGGAGATGATACAGGCATAGTGTTCAAAAGCTTGTGTTTTCAAGCCCCCAAAACAGAGTTATTGACGACACCTGATGTTAACAAACAGAAACACTGAAGGAGCATAATCTACATTTTGGTTACCATTACGGTGGTCAGTGTTTGCTTTAGTTGTGGTCTTGCCCCTTAAACTTTTAAACAAATTTTTTGGTTGCTGTAATTGTGATACAGCAGTTAGACAAGACAATAAAGAATAAGATCATCTGGTGTTGCTTGTTTTGACATCATTTGATATGGATTTCTGAGTTGGTTGTGTCTTATCAACAACAGGCGTCCTTTGGCTGCACAGTATAAGTTCTGGTATTTTCAACATAAGCAGAGAGATTCTAAGAAGCATTTCTGATCAAAACATTTTTAAAAAAAATACTTTTTTTTTCAGTTAGGCAACAGACATCAAGAATCAGGCTGAGAACCTCCACAATGGTGACCATCAAAAAGCATGTTGCACTGCATTCTGGGTGCCACCAATCAAAACTCATTTATGGCTCCCATCATGCTTTGCGGCATGAATAAATTATGAGATTAACTGTCTTAGATTTATTCTTAATATTTTTCTTTTATTTTTACTTTTTTATGCATTTTTTAGTAGCTTGTTTTGTGATGCTTACAGTTAGTCTGTTAATCTGAATATGCTGTTCGTCACCATTCTTGAGATTCATACGCTGGCTCTTGATGTCACTGTGTGTCTAAAAGAAGGTTTCCCTTCCCCACTACAATTTTTTTTTCTTAATCAGAATTCTTAAACTCTGGATTTAACAGGAAACTCTTCTATTGTTGAATTACAGGGGCTGTTATATTGAATGATAATTTAACTCAGAGAACAGGCTCTATTTATAACACTCAGGCCAAAACAATGATTATGCAAAATCATAACCAACACCACCTGAACAGCTTTACTCTTGGCATACCTAGCTGTTATAATTCAGTTACAACAACCATACATAAATGTAATATTAAAAAGTCAAGGGTCAAGAGCCCAACTAAAGCAAACACTAACCACTATAATGGTAACCCTATAAATTTACCCTTTTCTCCTTCAGTGATTCTGTTTGTGAACTTAAGGTGTCTTCAATAACTCTGTTTTGGGGGACTGAAGACACAAACTTCTGAACATGATGCCTGTATCATCTATGTAAGCAACAAAAATGTGAATTTGTAAAAAAGTTGACGTCATGTGCATGCATATAATGTTTTCACAGGGTGTTTCATGATCGCCAAATACTGGCCTGGCATGTATAACATAGTATTCTTTTGTGTAAATTTTAATTAATTTTTTCATGTTCTTCTAATCATTTTGAATGGTTGCTTGTAAGCATCTAATTTGATTATTTCTAATTAATTCTAATGTGTTAAATTTAATTAATAATATTGGATATAAAATTTTAAACAATTTTATTGAGTAAATAAAGTGAATCATTTTTTACAGTGCAAGGGTGCTGATATTTTTGGCCACGACTGTAGGTGCGACAACATAAATTTCAAAAGGGACCATCAAATGAAGTGAAACCACTTTATTAAATAATAATAATAAAAAAAAACAATAAACTGATGTTATAATTTGACGTTGTCAGTATTTGATGTCAATGTGACATTGGCTTGAGACGTTGGCTCGACGTTGGGTTTAGGTTAGTTAATATCACAACCTAAAAAACAAACTAAAGATTAAAGTCAAATGACGTTATAATTTGACGTTGATTGGACGTTACCACTATGACGTCTTGAAGACATTGGATTTTGGTTGCCATACCTGACGACTAAACATCAGTATTTGATGTCATATGACACTGGCCTGAGACGTTGGCTCGACGTTGGGTTTAGGTTAGTTAATGTCACAACCTAAAAACAAACTAAAGATCAAAGTCATATGACGTTATAATTTGACGTTGATTGGACGTTACCAGTATGGCGTCTTGAAGACATTGGATTTTGGTTGCCATACCTGACGACTAAGTATCAGTATTTGATGTCAATGTGACGTTGGCTTGAGACGTTGGCTCGACGTTGGATTTTGGTTAGTTAATGCCACAACCTAAAACTAACTACAGATCAACATCAAATGATGTTTTAATTTGACATTGTGTAGACGTTGCCATTATGACGTCTAGGAAACATTGGATTTTGGTTGCCATACCTGACGACTAAGTATCAGTATTTGATGTCAATCTGACGCTGGCTTGAGACGTTGTCTTGATGTTGGATTTTGGTTAGTTAATGTCACAACCTAAAAACAAACTAAAGATCAAAGTCAAATGACGTTATAATTTGACGTTGATTGGACGTTACCATTATGACGTCTTGAAGACATTGGATTTTGGTTGCCATACCTGATGAATAAACATCAGTATTTGATGTCAATGTGACATTGGCTTGAGACGTTGGCTCGACGTTGGGTTTAGTTTAGTTAATGTCACAACCTAAAAACAAACTAAAGATCAAAGTCAAATGACGTTATAATTTGACATTGATTGGACGTTACCATTATGACGTCTTGAAGACATTGGATTATGGTTGCCATACCTGACGACAAAACATAAGTTTTTGATGTCAATGTGACGTTGGCTTAAGACGTTGGCTCGACGTTGGATTTTGGTTAGTTAATGCCACAACCTAAAACTAACTACAGATCAACATCAAATGATGTTTTAATTTGACGTTGAGTAGACGTTGCCATTATGACGTCTAGGAAACGTTGGATTATGGTTGCCATACCTGACGACAAAACATAAGTTTTTGATGTCAGTGTGACGTTGGCTTGAGATGTTGTCTTGCTTGATGCTGGATTTTGGTTAGTTAATGCCACAACCTAAAACTAACTACAGATCAACATCAAATTATGTTATAATTTGACATTGTGTGGACGTTGCCATTATGACGTCTAGAAAATGTTGGATTATGGTTGCCATACCGGATGACTAAATATAAGTATTTGATGTCAATGTGACGTTGGCTTGAGACATTGGCTCGACGTTGGGTTTAGGTTAGTTAATGTCACAACCTAAAAACAAACTAAAGATCAAAGTCAAATGACGTTATAACTTGACGTTGATTGGACGTTACCATAATGACGTCTACTAGATGTTGGATTTTGGTTGCCATACCTGACGACAAAACAACATCAGTATTTGATGTCAATGTGACGTTGGCTTAAGACGTTGGCTCGACATTGGATTTTGGTTAGTTAATGCCACAACCTAAAACTAACTACAGATCAACATCAAATGATTGTTTTAATTTGACGTTGTGTGGACGTTGCCATTATGACGTCTAGGAAACTTTGGATTATGGTTGCCACCCTTGTCAAAAAATCCTATTGGAATTTCAGTTTATCCTTTTGGATCTTACTGGATTCTTAGAATCCTATTGGACATTCTGATTGATTTTAATGGAATTTCACTTTGTCCTATTGGATTTTATTTGATTCTTAGAATCCTATTGGACATTCTGATTGATTTTAATGGGATTTTACTGTGTCCTGTAGGATTTTATTTGATGCTTAGAATCTTATTGGACATTGTGTTTTATTTAATGGGATTTAAATTTTTCATGTTGGATCTTTTATTGATTTGTATCATATTGGACATAGTCATTTTTTTAATGAAAATTCACTTTGTCCTGCAGGATCTTATTTGATTCTGTTAATTACTTACTTTTTAAGAGTAACTTTACTTTTTTAGAGTAACACTGTGTGTGTGTGTGTGTGTGTGTGTGTGTGTGTGTGTGTGTGTGTGTGTGTGTTGTAACCTATAAAAATGCAGCCTACATGAATATACACAAATATAAAAACTGAAATTCCTAATACAGTAAGGCAAATATAATAAATATTTCATAATGTCCGAATAAGTGTATTACATGTGACTAAAAATTCATAGAAACACAAACATCTATAATGGTACGCTTCCCCTTTAAGAAATCCGAATGTAGTGCGCGTGCAACTGTAGCGCGCATACTTTGAACAG
Organism: Cyprinus carpio; assembly: GCF_018340385.1. Lineage (NCBI taxonomy): Eukaryota > Metazoa > Chordata > Actinopteri > Cypriniformes > Cyprinidae > Cyprinus > Cyprinus carpio. The sequence goes on from NC_056611.1 coordinate 5,620,688, forward strand.
TAACGGTCAAAGAGGAGATGAAGCTGAGAAATCGAGTGATTAACGTTGTTTAACTTGTTAAAAGTTTATTTAAAGACGCTAAAAAGGGAGAAATAACTATACTTATCTGAGCTGCATCCTAAACAAACAATTTTGAGTGAATTAACTATATCTGTTGGTGAGTTGTTGATCTCGTTACTGTATCTGCTGATTATAGGAGTCTGCCATTACATAGCAAAATTGTTTAACAACTGATATTAATGAAATATTAATGTATGCTGTTTATAATAAAATTTAATTGTATAAAACACTGGAGTAGTGAGTACAAAATGCCTGTTCTGACACCATTTTGAGCTGTTTTGAATTGTGGTTTACGTTTTTGTGTAACTTAGCGCTATACTTTAATTATTTGTATTGATGGAGTAATATGTTCTGTTGTCCAGGTCAGGTTTTATGTTCCAGTTAAAAAGTTTGACATGGGACAACAATTCTCCCGTGTGTGTGTGTGTGTGTGTGTGTGCATGGAGAAGACGCGCATGACAAGAGAATAATATGGCGAGCCTTGGTCAGCGAGAGGACCTGTTGCGTTGCCTGGTAACCAGTTGACCATATGCATGGAGCGCTCTTTATAACTTCCGCATAAAGATAGGCCAGCTCGTAAACTTCCGGTAAAGCTGATTTAATGTTGTGGTTTATAGGTACAGAAACCTCTCCTGCCTAGTTCTTGTTAGAAATTGAAAAAAATAAACAATAACAAAAAAAAAAAAAAAAACCTTTCCTACACGATAAATAATGATAGCATAACAATATTGATAGATGATGGCATTATGTTTTGTTTTATTTTATTTAACAACAAATATTTTTATATGCCGAAACACTATAGTAACTGTTTAGGCCAGTGGTGCTTAAACTTAACCAGCATTACAATTCAGTAGCATAGTAGGCCTAACTATTCAACTACAGCTCTGCACAGTAAAAAAAATATAAATAAAAAAAAACCTTCAAAAAACCAGACAGTTTTATTCCTAATAAGAATATTTACTGTTGTCAGCCACTTCAACATTGCAAATACACAGAACATTAACACTGCACTGTGCTTACATACAGGTAAATAAAAAAAAAACATAAATAATGATTAAATTAAAATGTGTTGTACCTAAAAGTTAAATAAAAACTGTATTGTACTTAATATTTATTTGAATAAAGTTGTTTTTACATTTAAGATAAAATGTATTGTGTTTTAACATTAATTTATAATTAACTTGATTCCTCTGTGTACCACTAGAGGGACTCGTGCACACTTTGAGATCCACTGGTTTAGGCTAACATTAGAGATGCAATCTCCCAAATGACATCATAATGGTATGATTGATAATCAATTACTTACCTTCATAGTCATGAACACATTTTAAACACATAATATTTGCCCTCTCAACTCTGTAGCTGTGCAGTACAATTCACTTTAAAGATTTTAACTCCAAATTTGTGTACTTTTATTGTATTGAAGTATAAAGTATAGCAAGTGCAGGAATCAAAAAGTCTCATGTCATTTAATAAAAAAATATGCCCCGACACCAACAGCGTATAAGGAAGAACTAGTTAACTACAAATGAAATAAGTTAAGTATTAATGGTATAACAATTAAATAATGCATTAAATATTTTGAAATATTTTTAGATTCAATTTAGTAACTACATTTTTAAAGTTTTATCTTTAACTGTAAAAGCTGCTAAATACATTCAGTCAACACAGACTTCTTACTGTTGTAGTTTTGCAACTCTGAATTTAATCTGAATCACTTAATGGAACGCTCTATTTTGACATTGGCTTGTCTTCCCTTATTACTGTCAATCATAGCAATGAGTCCAGAACAATTTAGCAGATTTACCTGCGTAATATTTAACACCCGCGTTTGTCATTCCTGAAATGGTAAATGTGGAATTTTGGTCCTCTTAGATAAACAAAAATTTTCTTCAAATTGTGAATGGATTTTGTAGAGAAACTGAGCAAAGGGCACTCCCCTTAAAGCACAGTACAACTGACCGGAAATGACTGAGCTGGCTTATCTAAAAAACAGGAAGTAATCGTGCATATGTTCAATTGACAGAGCATTAGTGATTGCTTTGGAATATATTTGATACAATATTTTTCAGTTTTTTCTCTCTTTTTACATTACACACAAACTGAACTTTATTACATTTATTGCATGAAATGAACAGTATTATACACCTCAAAGGGAATTTACTAAGGGGAGTTACTATATCAAATTCTACATATTGTTTGATGTTTTATTGTTCTGTGTTGTGATGTGATTGTATTTGCTATTATTATTATTGTTACAGTAAAGTGTTATTTTTATATTCAATTTCTGGTCTCCTGTATACATTTGATATGTTCCTCCTCACTCCTTTAGAGTCTAGAACTGGTCCAGGGGATATTTACATTGGAGGACACAAGTGCTACATACTGTGTGTGTGTGTGTGAGATCAATCCATTATCAGTGCTGCACAAATCACCTCTCATGTTGTTTACAATGTTACTGAAGGTTGTGCAACATACAATGAACAATGTCTACATCAGGGTGAGTTTAAACAAACTGCAAGTACTATTTGTTCATAAAACAAATACAATGGAAAAGTGTACCTTTGGAATAAAATAAAAAATAGAAATCCCATATAAACAGTCACCCAACTGGATCCCATTAAAATCCTATAGGAATGATCCTACAGGATATTTATGTCTTGTCCTATAAGATTTTCATATCGGAATCCTATAGGAACGGTTCCAAAATATGATAGAAATTCCAATTAGAATCCTGTACAATTTTCTTATTGGAATCCTTTAGGATTTTTTGACAAGGGCATACCTGACGACAGGAAATGTTGGATTATGGTTGCCATACCTGACGACAAAACATAAGTTTTTGATGTCAATGTGACGTTGGCTTGAGACGTTGGCTCGACGTTGGATTTTGGTTAGTTAATGCCACAACCTAAAACTAACTACAGATCAACATCAAATGATGTTATAACTTGACGTTGATCGGACGTTACCATAATGACGTCTACAAGATGTTGGATTTTGGTTGGCATACCTGACGACAAAACATCAGTATTTGATGTCAGTGTGACGTTGGCTTGAGACGTTGGCTCGACGTTGGATTTTGGTTAGTTAATGCCACAACCTAAAACTAACTACAGATCAACATCAAATGATGTTTTAATTTGACGTTTTGTGGATGTTGCCATTATGACGTCTAGAAAACGTTGGATTATGGTTGCCATACCTGACGACAAAACATAAGTTTTGATGTCAATGTGACGTTGGCTTGAGACGTTGGCTCGACGTTGGATTTTGGTTAGTTAATGCCACAACCTAAAACTAACTAAAGATCAAAGTCAAATGACGTTATAATTTGACGTTGATTGGACGTTACCATTATGACGTCTTGAATACATTGGATTTTGGTTGCCATACCTGACGACTAAACATCAGTATTTGATGTCAATCTGACGTTGGCCTGAGACGTTGGCTCGACATTGGGTTTAGGTTAGTTAATGTCACAACCTAAAAACAAACTAAAGATCAAAGTCAAATGATGTTATAATTGGACGTTGATTGGACGTTACCATTATGACATCTTGAAGACATTGGATTTTGGTTGCCATACCTGACGACTAAGTATCAGTTTTTTGATGTCAATCTGACGTTGGCTTGAGACGTTGTCTTGATGTTGGATTTTGGTTAGTTAATGCCACAACCTAAAACTAACTACAGATCAACATCAAATGATGTTTTAATTTGACGTTGTGTGGATGTTGCCATTATGATGTCTAGAAAACGTTGGATTATGGTTGCCATACCTGACGACAAAACATAAGTTTTTGATGTCAATGTGACGTTGGCTTGAGACGTTGTCTCGAGGTTGGATTTTGGTTAGTTAATGCCACAACCTAAAACTAACTAAAGATCAACATCAAATGATGTTATAACTTGACGTTGATTGGACGTTACCATAATGACGTCTACTAGATGTTGAATTTAGGTTGCCATACCTGACGACAAAACATCAGTATTTGATGTCAATGTGACGTTGGCTTGAGATGTTGGCTCGACGTTGGATTTTGGTTAGTTAGTTAATGCCACAACCTAAAACTAACTACAAATCAACATCAAATGATGTTTTAATGTTGACGTTGTGTGGATGTTGCCATTATGACGTCTAGAAAACGTTGGATTATGGGTTGCCATACCTGACGACAAAACATAAGTTTTTGATGTCAATGTGACGTTGGCTTGAGACATTGGCTCGACGTTGGATTTTGGTTAGTTAATGCCACAACCTAAAACTAACTAGAGATCAACATCAAATGATGTTATAACTTGACGTTGATTGGACGTTACCATAATGACATCTACTAGATGTTGAATTTAGGTTGCCATACCTGACGACAAAACATCAGTATTTGATGTCAATGTGACGTTGGCTCGACGTTGGATTTTGGTTAGTTAATGCCACAACTTAAAACTAACTACAGATCAACATCAAATGATGTTATAACTTGACGTTGATTGGACGTTGCCATTATGACGTCTAGGAAACGTTGGATTATAGTTGCCATACCTGACGACAAAACATAAGTTTTCTATACCAATGATACTTTTTATTCAGACGTTGGCTCGACGTTGGATTTTGGTTAGTTAAATGCCACAACCTAAAACTAACTGAAGATCTACATCAAATGATGTTATAACTTGACGTTGATTGGACGTTACCATAATGACGTCTACTAGATGTTGGATTTAGGTTGCCATACCTGACGACAAAACATCAGTATTTGATGTCAATGTGACGTTGGCTTGAGACGTTGGCTCGACGTTGGATTTTGGTTAGTTAATGCCACAACCTAAAACTAACTACAAATCAACATCAAATGATGTTTTAATTTTTACGTTGTGTGGACGTTGTCATTATGACGTCTAGGAAACGTTGGATTATGGTTGCCATACCTGACGACTAAATATCAGTATTTGATGTCAATATGACGTTGGCTTGAGACGTTGGCTTGACGTTGGATTTTGGTTACTTTATAACACAACCTAAAAACAACCAAATATCAACGTCAGCTGATGTTGGTCTTGGACGTCAATTTAACATTGTCATTAGACGTTGGCTTGACATTGAATTTTGGTTACCTGACGTCGCGACCTAAATCTAATCTAATATTAACGTCATATGATGTTGTGTGAACGACATTTAATTAACTGATTGATGATAGTAGTAGTTGAAGTAATAATAATATATCATCATAAAGCTCTTTCTGATTCTGAAAGTGTAAGAAACAGAGCAGCCAAAAGCCTGTGAAAGAAGCTCTGTCAAATGAAGCAGCCTCAATAGTCTTGTCACACGGTCCTGCTTGTAGTAAGGGCGCTGAAAAAGGAGGAGAAGTAAAGGAGTCTTTAATTAGCATCAACATGCTTAAACCATTGACAGCAAAATTTATCCTACACGAAGGAATGACAGAAACTGAGGGCTTATAAACACAGGGATCCCAGGAGTAAAGGAGATGAGTAATATCATGCAGGTCAACAGAATGAACGATGGTTAACTAATAATGAGAACAGGAAATGAACCAAATAAGGACAGACAGGAACTAAACCGAAACCAACACCTGACAAGTCTCAAAGTCATGAGCAAAACTAAATGTTTCTCTCTCTGTTTAGGCTACCTATTAAATTAAATGTGCCTGTTAAAGTGTGGCGATAGATGTCAGTATGAATATCAGTGTGATGTAATAGAAGAATAATATACACATATATGATTAACGGGTTTTCGTTTTATTTCATTGAAATAATTTGTATTCTTAACTTTACTTGTATATTCGGCATTTAAAATGTAATCGAATAAGTGTGAATGAAAACCAGTTTGTAAAGTAAGATCACGGGGTTTGAACAGAGCAACACGCAAAGCGAAATGGACTTGAAGCGGCTCTCAGACCGATTGCTGTCATGACATCAAAGTACCGCGAAAGCCTCCTGCTTTCTGATCGCTTTGGCGGCACTTTGATGTCATTGATACTTTGATACAGCGATCGGTGTGCGCAGCGCCTCTTCAAGTCGACACAGCTTGAGGCTTATTTGGTCGTCAGTCACGTGACTCTGTGAAAGCAGTTGTGAAGACGGTGCTGCGTGCTCGATACGTGCCTCCAGGCTTCTTCAGTGTTGTTTTCTTCAGTGATATTTTACTTGTCAATTGGAACCAGAAGTGAAGCATGTTAGGTTTTTAAACAAACAGATACATATATAGACCTACATACATACATAAACATGATCTACATAGTTTTTCTCACCAAGTTGAATTCCGAACATTTTATCAACTTATTAAAATACTGATGATCTCAGAGCTCTTTATCTGCATTTCTTCGTGTTTAGTTTAATAAGCTAATCACGATGACCAGAATTACTCACAAGTTCCAGAAGGTGGGATTAAATTACTGTTATTGCTATAGGTAATGCATTACATGTAACAGGGACACATTAAAATAAAGCACGAGTGTCCATTACTGCTTCTGCCCTTACCAAAAAGAAATATACTTTGTTTATTTTATTAAGTTAAGTTCAAGTATATTTTTTTTATATTTTAAGTATACTTTATGTAGTAAGTATACAAATACCAGTGTACTAGTAGTATACTTGTAAATGTACTATTTCAATACTCCTTGGGACTAAATTGGCCCACTGTCTAGTATATAAAAGTACACTTTTAAGTATACTTTAAGTATAACAGTAGCAAACTTTGAGTACACAACTAGTTTGCCTCTGTTTGTAGTTTGTACTGCAACTATACTAAAAGCGAACTTATAGGTATACTGATAGTTTATTAATTAAATACTTGTAGCATTTTTTTAGTACACTTTGAAGTATAGTCTCAGTAAACTAGTACTTTTATACTGTAAGTATACTCAGAAGTTTTCTTTAAGCAAACTTTACATCATACTTTAAGTAAACTACTATGTCCCTTTTTATTAATTTGTATATATTTTGTTATATGAAAATCTGAAGATACAAAACATGAAAAAGAAAGAACAGGATGCTGTTTTATGTCTGATGATCATGTACAGAAGATGATTATAGCGCCCCCTACTGTATAACAACAAAACATTCTCGGAGCATAAAGCTAAAATAAAATTTAGACTTTTTCCAAGTATAAGTCAAGTATATTTAAATGTTATTTTAAGTATATTTCCTGAGAAGTATATAAGAAGTAGACAAAGTATACTTTTCTATTTTTTTTAGTTTAAAAGAATAGCACACTTGAATAAACTTGTGGAGGAGTGGAATATCATTGTGTCTCAGTGAAGTATCATTAATTAATCCTTGCACATCAATTAAGATTACAGTATACAGACTTTAGAATAATTTTATGTTAATTTTTTTAGCAATCAAGTCGTGTTTTTCTATCGGCTGTTTAGAATCAGAATGCAGATTTGCGAATGAAGCACTGTTTTGATCTAATTGGTCAAACGGGTTTGCAATAACACCTGAAACTGTTCGTGATTCACTTTGATTCTTTTGGACAGTTACTCACACAATCGATCATTTGCAGTGGTTTCTCACACTAAAATAGTAACAGGCAGAGCTGGGTAGACACTGATCACATGTTATCCGGATTACGTAGACTAATCAGATTCCAAAAATTAACTGCTTGTTATTCAATTAAATTACTTTTTAAAATATTCATGATCAGACTACAGTTACTTTATATTGATTACATTATTAAATATTATTCTCATAATAGCAATAAATTATTTACATTTTTTTATCCTCCCTAATTTTTCTTTTTCATCTTTTAATTTTCCTTTTTAAATAAACTTACCATTTTTATAGATTTGAAATGCACAAATTGATGTTATTTCTTATTTATATGTAATGCAGGGATTTCCTAACTTCATTGTCATCTGAACCTTGTTTATATAATATATATATTTTTTGAAGTTGAACATTTGAATGTTCATGGTTGGTCAATTGTCACATGGCATTTTTTTTTTTCTTATTTAAATTTTTTATATATATATATATATATATTTAGAGAGAGAGAGAGAGAGAGAGATAGAGATTTTTTTTATTTTATTTATTTTTATTTTATTTTGCATTTTCATGGTTTAATTGATTATATGCTTTTCATTAAACCCCCTGCGGTTTCTTCACAAACCCCAGTTTGGGAAACCTTGATGTAATGTAATGTGTAATGCACTTCATGTTTTTAATAACAATGAATGGAATATATTGTCTTTCTCTTTGATTTTTTTTTTCAATATTGTACAATATTATCCTATTTAAATCAATTTGATAAGCGAATTGGGTCAAAGGTTTTACCCATATATAACATTATAATATTACCCATGTGTAATACAATGGATTATGTTACTAATTATTAGTTTTTGTCATGTAATTTGGAATCAGTAACAAACTACAATGTCAATTAAGTTGACATTTTAGAAGATCTGTTGGTCATTTTACATTTTTATTATTGTTAGATAAAGAAGTAAACTCTGCTCTGGATGCTGATTCAACATTTGACTACTGGATTTTGTTTTTGGTTTCATTTTCTTTTGGACTCTTCGTTCGTTTACCTGTCTTTTATTTCTTTGTTTCTTTAGTTCTCATATGCTAATTTGTTTGCATTGATAATGTTCATCACCTGTGTCTTGTTTGGTTCCTTGTTTACCTGTGTGTTCACTCTAAAAAATGCTGGGTTAAATATAACCCAACGCTGGGTTAAAAAGGGACCAACCCAACAGTTGGGTTTTTTTGACCCAGCAGTTGGCAGAGGTATAAAGTCCAGGGGTCAGAAAGTAAAAGTCCTGCCATATGTTTATTCCACCCATGAACTCAGCAAGCTGTTTTAACCAGAGGAGAACCAAGTAATTCCTTTCACATCACAAACGAGTCTCGAGTCAGAACCCAAGTCCTCAAAGAGTTAAAGTTAATGAGATAATTAAGTGACTAATTAAATGAAGATTGTGCATTAGTGATGAACACCTGCTGTTAACAATCAACTTAACAGAAAGAGAAACACAAGAACTACAACTGACTCCAGACACAGCCTTGGATGAAATATACTGATTTATTTCTTTTTTTTAAAAGCACACAAGATGCCACCATAACTGTGGTCAAGGTTTGCTTTAATTAGTCTCTTGACCCTTTTAATAACTCAAAGTAGTTGGTTTCTAAGCAATTGCAATATTGTTTCACAGCAAACATTTATGCATTGCTGAATCAAAAGCTTGAAGTAGCAGAGTAACTTGTGATTTCTGCTAATAACTCATGGTAAATAAACATCGTAAAGCGGTCTCTCTTTTTGGTTTATTGTTCAGGTACTGTATAGCTACAAAAAAAAAAAAAAAAAAACTATTATTAACAAATGCCACCTTAATGTGTCAATATTGAATAAAAAAAAGCTATATCAGCTCAGGAATTTAGCCATGAACATTTATCATACTATCCTCAACAGTGGTGACAATAATTTTTCATACTGCAGTGCATGATGGGAGTTTTTACTATGGTGTTACCCAGCATTCATTGCATCATGAAGCATTTTGTTGATTGTCACCATTGTTGAGATTGGTATACTGGTTCTTGATGTCTCTCTGTGTCTAAATAGTATAGTAGATTTTTTTTTTGGTGTATTATATGTATATATATACACACACACACACATATATATATATATACACACATATACTTTTTTTTTATTAATTCACTATATATTTTAGAACAACAGTGTTCTGTAGTTTCACATAGTTCTTAATGCAAAACCTGAACATGTAAATGGAAGCAAGTTATTTTAAACGAAATCAGGCCATTTCATGAGGCTTGTTTCATCACATATAAATAACAAATATCTCATCATTGTAAAACACCACATGCATTTCTACAGAGAGAGAGATCTAGCGCAACAAGTCAAGGGTCAAGAGCACAACTAAATCAAACACTGATCTCCATGATGGTGGCATCATTTTAACCAATAAAACATCAACATCTGATCCTCTGTAATTTCCAATAACAGCATGTGTTCATCATTAATGCACAATCATCATTTAATTAATCACTTATTTATCTCATTAACTTTAACTCTTTGAGGACTTGGGATTTGACTTGAGACTTGTTTGTGACTTGAAAGGAATGACTTGGTTCCTCCTCTGGTGAAATCAGCTGCTGAGTTCATGGATGGAGCAAAAATATGGCAGGACTTTTACTTTCTGACCCCTGGACTGCCCACCTCTGGTCAAAATAACCCAACCGCTGGGTTGGTCCCTTTTTAACCCAGCACTGGGTTATATTTAACCCAGCATTTTTTAGAGTGTTTATTCCCTCACTTTTCTCAGTTCAGTGTCCGGTATTGACTTAAACATTGTGATGTTTGCAGAGCTGGCCTGTTTATCTTCTGTCAGATCTCTAGTTGTGATCTTTGTTCATTTGTTTAAATAAAGAAAAGTTAAGCTGCGAGTAGATCCTAGCTTCACCTCTACCCTTTGGGGGTAACGCATTACAAGTAACACAAGTTATGTAATCAGATTAACTAGTAAAATAACACAATACTTTTTAATTTCCAGGGAAATTTCTGAGTTACTTTTGCAAATATGAAATGCCGGTTACTTTGTTTTCTAGTGTATTGACTGACAGCTCTCCTGAAGCACAGCTGAAAGGTTTGTTTGAGCTTTTGAATTTGAATTTGCAGCCTGAGGCATGTTCATTTTACTTTTGATCAGTAAGTAATCTTCCCAGCACTGGTAACGGCATATTATATAAGACATAAAACAAAAAGAGCTCTGGATGAGATGGATATTTGACTTGCAAATGTCTTCTATAGTGTGTTAATAACGAAGCAGCTCTTTCTTGCCTGTGCAGCTTGTGAACCACTCTGACACTGTAGTGCAAGTAAAGATGATTCATTTCCGTTTATATCCATATGGGTGTTTTTTTGCTGCCCTGCACTGATGAAAAACTGGCTCCAATCTCAATTAAACACCTGAATCAGCAAAACAAGGTCTTCTGGAAACTTCCAGGCAGATGAGTTGGAGTAAGTTACAACAAAACTCTGCAGGATATTTGGCCCTCCAGAAGCAGAATTGTACACCACTAAAAATAAAGTGCTACCTATTAAGAAGGCATCACTGGAATGTTGTTGAACCACCAAGTTCTTCTATTTGACCTCCCAAGTTTTTTCCTCCTATACTGGAAAATGATTAGTGTGACCAAACAAAGAAATCTTTGAGGAACAATAACAAAAGAGCTGTAGCTAGGAAAGTAAGATCAGGCTCTCTTACCACTGTTTGCTTTAGCTATGGATTTTTTTAAAGACAGCATTTTCCTAAAAAGGTTTTATTAAACCAAAACTTTGGAAACACTTTATTTAGGCCACATCAGACATTCTGCTAACTATAAGTGACTTTGCAACTCCATGTCATCTAGCAGTCATTATTAGAGTATCAGTGGCTTTATATCTGCTAACACTTTATTTTGATGTACATTCTATAAGTGACTTTGCAAGTGTATGTCAACTTATTGTGCTAACTCTACCCTAACAGTCTGCTAATACTAATGAGAGTTAGTTGACATGTAGTTGCAAAGTTACTAGATAGTAGAATATCTAAAGTAGACTAAATAAAGTGTAAACAATATATTTATTGATGTGGATGGAGTTATTTTTTAAACCCATACACAACTGCAATATATTTACTCATATACATTTCCATTTGTGAAATATATTGTCATTTGAAGTGAAAACATACATGAAACCTATTAGAAATTAGTACAATATCATATATTAACACACACACACACGCCGTTGACATGGTTGCAATATATAATACTATATAAATAGCTTAATATAGATATTATTAACATGTACATATACAATCTATATGCCTACATATATAAAAAATATCTTCCTCTATGTAAAAAAAATATAGGTAACATAGCAAATTCACTCTTGATATAGGGCAATATATGTCTCATATTACATTTCCATATGGAAACAATCAAATTACAAAACAAATCCAGGAAATACATAGTTTCAAAGACTTTCATTGTCTTAGTAAGGATGTAAACTTTGTCAGTATTGCACACTCAACTGATCCCTATTCATGTCTCGTCGTGTGAGGAAACAGAGGGATTTGTTATGAAACCATGGCAAAAACACAAAGGGATCCTCCACGTTTCGACCGCAGCGTGTTTCTCCACCCACAGCTGGAATGCAGTAAAGTGAGTTTCCATGCTATGAGAAATAGTTCAGCTCGGCGCTGCTGAATAAACACAGACATGAATATTAGGGTAGAGTTCGCTGTTTTAGGGCTGGCCAGTACGGGCTGGTTTTTCTCTGTCCTCACAAAAATTTCTACCCAATGTGGCATGTAACCGGAATGGTGGAAAACATCCCAACAACACTTCCATTGTACTGGGATGGAGTTTGGCTGAACTGGCAACACCACACGACCGGCAGACTTCACTGCGCCTTCTATCAGTCTCTGCTGAATCTAACCGAGCACTTCAACTCCTGGAAAATCCTGGTCATCACATCCATAGGATTGGGAGCTCTTGCCATTGCAGTTTACCCCTTTGGCTGGATACGATACCCTAAGAACATATCGTTAAAAATAGCATCCGGGCCCATGTTTGTTGTGAGTGGGCTGGTTTTACTGGTGGAGATTTCCTGGACTACACATTTAACTGCATCGAAAGCTGGTGCTGTATTAACACGGGAGTTCGGCTCAGCGATCTACACTGGCTGGATAGGCACAGTGCTGCTTGTGGTGGGTGGAGTAGTGCTAACCATTATTTGCAGTATAGCACTCGGGGAGCAACGACGGGATGAGAGAGCGGCGCAAACTTCAGAGCCAGGCGTTCAGATGCCACTCCAGGCCACACACAGCACTGCGCTTCCACAATATCCCTAAGCGGATTGTAGACTGTGAGTCTAAGAGTGACTGTTGTTGCGTCTGCTGAAGGAATTAAGTTGACGTTTTAGAAGATCTGTTGGTCATTTTACATTTTTATTATTGTTAGGTAAAGAAGTAAACTCTGCTCTGGTTCCTAATTCAGCATTTGGCAACTGGATTTGGACTCTTCGTTCGTTTACCTGTCTTTTATTTCCTGTTTCTTTAGTTCTCATATGCTAATTTGTTTGCATTGATAATGTTCATCCCCTGTGTCTTGTTTGGTTCCTTGTTTACCTGTGTGTTTATTCCCTCACTGCTTAAATAAAATGTGTAAATGGTATGTATGACTTGCTTGCAGTGTCTTATTCTTTGCTAGTCTTTGAATAGAGATGATCTGGAAAATCTTGTTTTTGTACTCTTTTCTCATCTCATTCCATTTGTTCTACTGGTAGATATGATTTAATGCTAATGAAGTATGTATATATGTATGTTTCAACAGAGAAGATGAAATTTGCAAGTACTATGTCAATAAATATACTTCTGGATTATTATAAATGATCTTGGAATTTCATTTCTATACGTATTTATCCTTCATTAACTGAAAATTGAACATTAAACCTTTATTGCCTATAGCTGTCAAATGAATAAATGTTAAAACACAAAATAAAAATGACTACAAATTAAAATATGATAATATCGCTTAGCTTTATTTTTAGCTTCAATTGTTTTGTTTTCAGTCTCGACAAGTTTGTGTGTGATATCTACCCAGTCCTTTTGGTTGATGACTTGGTTCCTTTGTGTTTGTGTGACCCTTTATTGTTCATCGTTAATGCGCTTCTCACCGAAACCAGCCGCTGTATCCTGTTTCCTTGCTGGGGAATCTGGTCGACTTGAAAATTCACCTTAACCTGGTTTCAGGTCCATCTGACCTGGACTCCTCCCTTCTGAGACAACCTTAAAACTCTGAAAGCTAGGATCAGAAGTCATTACTACGATTAACAGAGGAGCAAACACTTCCAAGCCAACGAAGCTGAGCAAACGAGAGCAAAATGGTGTCTATGTGTCGACAGATTCTAGGCCTGTCCCTGGGCATTATTGGTTTCTTGGGAGCGATTATTATTTGCGCCCTTCCTATGTGGAAGATGTCTGCGTTCATTGGAGCCAACATCGTGACAGCCCAAATCGTCTGGGAGGGCTTGTGGATGAACTGTGTGGTCCAGAGCACAGGACAGATGCAGTGCAAAATCTACGACTCGCTGCTGGCTTTACCTCAGGACCTGCAGGCTGCTCGGGCACTTGTGATCATTGCCATCATTATCTGCCTCTTTGGGCTCATCCTGGGGATCGCCGGTGGAAAATGCACCAACTTTGTTGAGAGAGATGACTCCAAAGCAAAGGTGGCAATCGCCAGTGGTGTGATCTTCATCGTCGCTGGAGTGCTGGTCCTGGTCCCCGTCTGCTGGTCAACTAACACCATCGTCAGGGATTTCTACAATCCCATTCTCACAGATGCCCAACGGAGGGAGCTTGGGCCTTCTCTCTATATCGGATTCGGTGCGGCTGCACTGCTAATCCTGGGAGGAGGCATTCTGTGCAGCTCCTGCCCGCCTAAAGAAGACAACTACAACATCAAGTACTCTCAGCCACGGTCCACCGCCACCAGCAGAGCCTACGTCTGAAAGTAATCAAGCATGCAAAGACATTTTACTTACAAGGACCCTTTTTTTCGTAAAACCTATTTTTTCCCATCCCTGGATTTTTTTCCCCAAGGAGAAACAAAGGAAGGACAGTGTCTGATATGGCGTGGTTTATTTACTGAGACTTTATGCTGTGATTCTACAGATTGCTGAACGAGAAAGTGTGCATTTATAATGTGATGAGAGGAATCTAACTCAGGGAAGCGACGGAGATCTGAAACTGTTTTTTTTCTTTTTAGAAACAAGCTGTTCCTGTAATTTATCTTCAATATGACAATATATAGTTCTATTAATCATTATAGGTATCTGACTGTTAATAAACTACAAAGGCCATGGTTTTAGAAAATGTGCAATAACCATCTACATTTTTTCCAAACATAAATAAGAATTTTCGCACAAAGATGTCTTAATCATTAAATTTGTCTTACTCTGTTTATGGAAATAAATGCTTCTGTAAAACAATTTATTAATACTGCATTGGATTCATTTCATAGTAATAGTTATTCTCACATCAAAGTAAACATTAAGGATCGTGCTGAAACTGTTGAAAATAGGACAGAGATGTTAGAGAAGACCTCCTGTAAAACCAGTTTTTAGCAATGCTGTTAAAAAATTCTCTATTTTGCTGTAAAAAAAAATTAATAAACAACTATCAGACATGTTTAGTCTGTCTCCACTTCATTCTAAGAAATTTAGTGAAAACTGGACCTACTAAACAATTGTTTCTTCAGTAATATTTGATCATTGACTGTGCATTTGTTTTCAAATGGGTGAACAGATAATCTATAACTTTTTTTTAAACAACTGCCAAAAAATACAATAATGCTGCTCAGTGGTGAAAGACCAGCCAGTGGTGGATTAAAATGATTTTTAGCCAGCAAGCTTTAAAAAAAAAAAAAAGGATAATTCAACATAAATAAAATGAGTGTAAATTCACCAGATCTAAGTGAAGATGCTATAAAGAGGAGGAAGGAGAAACAGATATTTCTCAACCACACTTTCTTACTTTTTATAAACAGTTTAATTGAATTCCAATTAAACGTCACCCATAGTTTGATATACTGCTCCCTATCAAGAGAAAGCCATTCATATTCTAGCCCTTACAGAGCAAAACTATATGGGAATATACTGCAAAATATAATGCGATGTATTACATAATACATTTCCATATATTGGAAACTAGTGCTTACATTTTTCAATATCTGCTCAATATATTTTTACACATGCAGTATCATATCTTATCACATGCACATCTATATAAGGCGTTTTACTCTATATATAAATTACACATATTGTCATATAAGTAAATATATTGTCACATATTTTTCAATATGTGATTCCTTATGTATCATTCAATATATATTTACAAGATATATTATTCTGTATAATTTCTAATATACCGTTATGTCATTTCATACATTGAAATATATTTTCTTTGTAGTGCTGCGACTAAATCACATCTGTTTAATTATTAAAAGCACTGTTGCTCAGAAATAAAACAAGAATTCCTAATGGTTGTTCTCTATCTTCCGCAGCCCCTCAATGGCTCTGCAGGTCTTGGGAATCACTCTTTCAATGATCGGCTTTGCAGGAACCATCATCATCTGCGCTCTGCCCATGTGGAAGGTGACGGCCTTCATGGGCACAAACATTGTGGTGGCTCAGGTCTTCTGGGAGGGCCTGTGGATGACGTGTGTGTACGAGCGCATCGGTCAGATGCAGTGTAAACTCTACGACGCGCTGCTGGATCTGGATCCTTCCCTGCAGGCGGCTCGCGGGCTGATCGTGACCACCATGGCTCTGGACTGCTTGGCTTTCTTCATCTTTCTTGTTGGGGCTGACTGCACAAACTGCCTCAGTAACCCACGAGCCAAAGCACGGATCGTGGTGGTCTCTGGGATCACCTTCATGCTTTCTGCACTGACCGCTGTGGTGCCCGTGTCCTGGACGGCCGACTCCATCATCAGAGACTTTCACAATCCTATCGTGCATGAAGCGTTGAAGAGGGAGATGGGGGCGGCGCTCTATGTGGGCTGGGTCACGGCGGGCTTTCTGTTCGTCGGTGGGGCGGTTCTCTGCACCAGCTGCCCACCAGAGCGGCACAACTACTCACCGAGATACACAGTATCCAAGACTGACACTCACAGTGGCTACGCCATAAAGAACTATGTGTGATATACAACACATGACACTAAACGGACTCGCTGATCAAGTGCAACAGTGATATTACACAACTGATAAACAAGTTCAAAGAATATAATATACTTGGCTTTTGAGGTTTCTGTGCTAAATAAGAAAAGTGAAAATAGGTATTTTTAATTGACTACCAAAAGAAAGAAAGAAAGAAAGAAATTTGTGCTTGTCAGTTTTGTGTACTAATCTCTGTATGTATAAAAAAATAAAAACATTTAAAACCTTAGATGACTCAGATTTAGATGACATCAGTATATGAATATTTTGTGAGTGAATGTGTGTGTGTGTGTGTGTGTGTGTGTGTGTGTGTGTGTGAAAGAGAGAGAGAGAGAGAGAGAGAGAGAGAAAGAGATTATAGAGAATTTATTAATGTGTTTAATATTGTTTTCTGTTTTGTAATGCTTCATACAAATAGTAAAATGATTACTGATCAATATTACTGAAAAATATCCCATGAAGTATTCCATTAAAATGAAGACAATGCATTCAACTATTTATCTCAAACTTTGATTTGATATTTCACATTATGCATTTATCTAGTAGAAATAAATTAAAGAGATAAACCATACAAATTTAAATTCTGTCATCATTCAATCACTGCCATATTATTCCAAAGCAAAATATTTTGATAGATATGAACATTATTTTCTTTTTATGCATTGTATTTTAAATGTAATAATTGTGATTTTGTGTGATATGATTACTTGTTTAGTTTTTAATTTAGGTTGCCTAATCAGGGAATGCAAATGAAAATAAGCCTTTAAGGGATTGCTCTGTTTCTTTTAATTAATGAGTTCTGTCCCCATCAAATAAATAAGTAAATAAATAACAGTTTTGATTACCATTGACTTACACTGTCTAGAGAGAGAGAAAGGTGAGTATGTAGAATTTACATTTTTGAGTGAACTGATCCTGTTTTAAACCCCACAGCTTAGCCTAACTAGCCTATGCTGTGAACCAGAAAAACCAGAAAGAAAGAAAAAAGAAGGAATTAGTGAAAAAAAAAAAAACATTAATTAAAGAATTCATACGCCATGTAATTGTACACGTTCTGAGTACTTTTTTGTTAAGAGAAAGTATAATTATATACAAATAGTGTTTTGTCTCTTGTTAGAATACCAAAAAAAAAAATAATAATAATAAAAAAAAAAAAAAAAAAAAAAATTGTACAATTCAAAAGATGCATCTCGTAGAGGGGGGGACGTCATAGTGACAAGCGTTCTAAAGATCTGTGGCGCTGAATTCTGTCTCGAGCTCAGTGTGTTTGTAACTGCAGGATGGAGAGGTAAGTTCAATACCGACGGTCGAGTGAAGTTTCCTCGTGAAGCTTCATTCGGCGAGTCTGTGCTTAGGACTTCGCGGACTGCGTACGCTAAACGCACTTCCCGCGAAGGACTTGACGTGACTGCTGCTTCAGTTGTGCCGCGGAGCAGCACCGGTTACCGGCACGGACTGGCACCCGGTTTACTCGTGCACACCCTGGGGTGAGGCGCCAGCGCACGCTTGGACTGGGTGCAGGGCTGGCACTGAGGAGCCCCAGGCAAACACGGGAAACCGGTCCCTTCCACAACATATAGAATTTGGTGGGGGGGGGGGAACATTTCTTTTTTTGTAGGGGGCACACTTTTTATAATCTCACCAACAGACATTCACCAAAACAATACCAACCCGTATTATAAATTAGACTGAATTTAACACCAAAACAGTATCAACCTAGAACAATGCTACACGTTTTAAATGGTCATCAATGTCATATTGCACAAATATTATTTAGTACTAAAAATCTCCCCAGAACATTAAATATTATTAAGCTAAAATATAGTACATTTATTTAGTTGTGTGACCCAAGTAAAGTCCTCCTGTGGGTTAAACATTAATGTTGTCTCTTCATAACGCCCCAGAATAAAATGCTACTGTAAAGCCTAGTCCAGGGGTCTGCAACCTTTTGGGCATGAAGTGCCACTTTAATTATTATTATAATTTTTTTTTTTTTTTTTTTTTTTTTTTTTGTTAACCGCTGTGCCAGTCCCATCCCTACCAATCTGTATTTGATTATCAAACTAATAATGCAGAATCTTACATATTTATCCTACAGTGGGACCCTACTGAACACCACTGTGTGTGAGAGACAAGGCCAATTGTGCATTATGAGGAATGATTGCCTCAAAATGTACATCGGTGTGCAGGTTTCCCTACTGCTCGCATTTCAGTGATTATCCCTCTGCGTGCCATTGTTGACACACAAGCCTGGCCTAGTCAGTCAATACACAATGCACATTAAACATCAATATTTACCAGAGATTGCTGCAAATACAGTGAAACTGCTGTCTATTCTTCTGCTTAAACCCATTCACACATATTGATAGAGCAGAGTTGTTTGAAACTATTTGTGACCAATGTGCGCTCTACACCCATATATTAAGCTAAATAATTTGTGATAATAAACTTAATTAAGTACTAAAATTATGTTCCACTATATGCACAACATTGAAATAAAGGGTATGGGAATGCTTATTAGACCAACTAGCTAGCTAGCTGGTTAACATTGTAGCCGCACTGGGTAGTACGTTAACGTTAGCTCAAATGATATATAGGGAATTTTAATAATTAATCAGGAATATGATTAATATATATATCTCGCGTAACAGTTACATTAAAATTATTGAAGATGAAAAAATAGGTCAATTGTATATATATCAATAACTCATTACAAGGCACTGTAATTTACTCATTAATATGTCAATATTCCATTCTTCATATCAATTAACGTTATATCTTTTACTGGGAATTAATGCAAATCAAACAGTGGTTTGTCCAGCAAACGGCCGTAAGATTAACTTATCAACTTCAATAAAGTTATCACTTCTTATAATTCCAGGGAAAAATCGTTTCTGGCCATGAAACCATTCTCCATCCTTATAAAATTTAGGTTACTTAAAAGTAACAAATAAGCTTTGTAGCTAAGATCAAACATTTCATTGACTTCGTAATGTGAGCATTTTAGACAGAAGCAATCATGAATATATTGGCTTTTAATAATTGAACTAATAATACATCAAACTACGATTCACACAGAGTAAATATGCGTATAACAATACAAACAGTAAAAACAAATACAATACAAAACGAATAACAAAATGAGAGAGAGAGAGAGAGAGAGAGAGAGAGAGAGAGAGAGAAAGGGTGAGCGAGAGAAAGTGAGAGAGAGATAGGCAGAATCATGCAGAATGATCGCGCAGTATGGCAAAATCACATACAGTAACCTTTTTGAAAGACAACAAGGAATCAGATCACCTTGAAAAGGGAACAGACAACCTTAAGCAGCGTTTAAATCTCTATAGGAAATAATACTTACATTTGGGTATCTTTGTGCCTGCTAAGAGCTGGGCGTGTTCTCTCGTGTCTTCCGGGGCGAGCAGACTCGCGCGAAGTTTCAAAGGTTCAACGAACGTGGAGTTACCAAAGAAATAATTCAAAGTTCGTCTCCCTCGTGTAGGGGGAGGCGAATATAAGAATAAAACTTAGTAAAGAAAAGCAAAGAAAAACGGAGATGAAAGCTCCCTAAGGAGCCATCGCGACAGACGTTCTCTCGACGAAGTGCCGAAACAAAAGTGCCACGAGAAAGTTCTGTGTCAGCCTCTTATGGAGCGACTGGGTTCACGCCTCTGTTTGCGCGAACAACCAATGAACTTCCACGATCTGAAGCGGGAAAAAGTTCCTTTGTCTCTGGGGAGACACCCACTCGAGTGAGTTATGGTGTTGTCAGAATTCAGCAATTATATTCGAGCAAGATGGTAATTCCAGAATAATACATTTTACTGTAATTTCCTATGTATGAGTGGTTCGGTCAAAGCAAGACGGTTAAACAGATACCAAAAATGACAGGTAAAGGTAGGAGAAACATAAAGTTACATTCATATGCAGAATTACACACATTTAAAGTTTGATTAACACAATACAATTGTAGGTACTCCAATTTGATATGGAAGACATCTAAGCACAAAAAGGAAATACAGTCAATACATTTAGAATATATTTACTTTCCTTTTTCCTTACAAGAATTCCTAGCGAGCTGGGCTTTTTCTGTTTCTCCCATGTTGGGGTAATAAAGTTTTACGATCTGGTCAGGAATTTAAACCCAGCCATGCTGGCACCAGGCCGGCCATTCAGCTTGCAGAGAGTTTGATTTACCTGCATGAGTTCAGGGGCAAAAAGCTTTGGGTTTTAGCCAAGGAATGTGCATTGTTTTAGATTCAACGAGCCATGATTCATTAATTCAGAACCAATGAATGAATGAACTGCTCATACGCTACAGTCCCCCTTTCCGTCGGATGAAGTCCCTGTGTGGACATCATCGGACGGCAATCATCACGATGGGCAGATGGCAGGTGAATCATGATGGTAGTGTAGCAGGTGGATCATAATGGCAGGTGGTTCCTGGAGCTGAGGATTCTGCTTGATGAGGTTCGGTGTGGTCTCGGACTTGGCACCCCCCTTCCGGGGATTCTGTCTGAGACCTGTAGAGATGCAAAGTGCAATGTCGGCAGCTGTCCAGGCTCGGACCGCAGATGACGGGTTCAGAACGGGCCCTCGAGACAGTGCTTGGAGGGCTGTGTCGACGGGAGCAATGTCAATGTTTCGGGACCCCCTTTCCTCAATCCAGAGTTCCAGTTCTGGATCTAAGATGAAGTTGTAATTCTTGAAGGATGGGAGTTCCAGTGCTGTCTGGTACTCTTCACTCGGAAAATGGTATACGGCCAGGTCGTGAAGGTAGGGCGTGGCACCTTTCGGTACTTGAATCCCCCTATTCGGGTTGGGCACGTTGACACGGCTGGTTGTGTCATTCTGGTCGTAAGTGAGAGTAGCTGTACGCACGAGAGTGTTGACGAGCCATCTGTCACCTACAATCTCTGCTTGCGTCTCTGTGACTTGTGTACGAGGCTTGGATTCGGCAGGGCAGTGTGTGTCGCTGACCAGGGTTTGCAACCCGCAGATTCCTTCAGTGTTGTTTCTGAGGAAGGGTTTGCTAAGGCAGAGATAATGAATGTCTTTGGTCAAAGTACACATGTGCAGGTTTGGGGCCAGGTACAGCTGTGTGTCGCTGTCGTGGTAGGCCACCACATCTGGAATGTGTGTCTTGGTGTGGGTGTTGCTTTTCCAAAACCTGACATTGACAATGTCTTTAAGTCTGTAGACTTGGCTTGACTCACTGATGGGTTGGTTCAGGAGCACATCCACTTCCCTCTGCTCGGGATTGACGTGCAGTAGGATGGCGCTACCCAGAGAGTAGGCCAGGTGTATTTGTAGCGGGTCAGCTGGCGTGGTGATGGCAGAAGCCAGCACAGTTAGCACAAGGCTTAAGGGTATCATGTATGGTGGGATTCTACCCGTGGTTAGGCTGTCATTGGAGGAGTTAACCTCCCACAGCATGTCTGTCGTTAGCGCTGTAACCAGCTGAGTCTTGGCAAAGTAATTCTGGAAGGCAGTAAACAGCGGTTTCATGGAGTTCACGGCCTGGTTCGCTGCATTGACACTGGACATACCAATATTAAACAGAGTTCTGGCGGCAGCGGCGGCTCCGAGCAAAGCTCCCAGGAACCGTTTGGAGCGGTGGTTGTGTCCAACTAACTCAACTTGTGTAACAGTCATTTTCTCACGTTGGCTGAACACATGTTTCACATCGGCCTCAGCGTGAGTGAGGGAGTTCTCTGTCCATCGGGCACCTGCCCAGCTGTATTGGGCTACGGTGCTGGGATAGTGTGGTCTGCATTCCGAACCAAAGAGTCTCAGTTGTTCTCTCGGTGGCAGCCGTCCTCTGGTTGGCTGACAGCACAGCATGGCGAACCACAGCAGCATCCTGGTACAGACAACAGGGAGAGAGAGACAAAAAGGGGAGGAAGAAACAAGCGAGGGTTGTCTTTGGTTGGACAGGGCAGTCTCTTTACTTCGTGGGCGGCGACTGGGTTTAGCTCGCCTTGGCCCATGTTTTGCCACATCTTGCTGTTGGCATGACGCTTGCTTCAGTGTCTCGTCAGTGGCTCTGGTGCTGCGTTGTGCAGCACATGATGCGTCATGGAAATACATTGGCATTATCCCCCTTTTGCGCCGTGGCATTACAAGCCTTGGCATTGTGATGTCAGACGGTGCACAACCCACAGTGTTGTTCTGTGCACGCAGCATGTTCTTTGTATCATGCAGTGGTCTGAGGCACTGGTTGTCAGTGAGTGTAGACAGCGTGCAAGGGTGGATGGAGGGGTTTGAGAGGTGGTTAAGCAAAGTCTTTATGGAGGTGTCAGAAACCCGCTCGTCTGCTATGTTGGTATTTGTAAACAGCGGAGCCAGCGTCAGCGGCTCTGAGGTAGGCAGTCTAGTTTGTAAAGTTCTTATGCTGTGTGTGTAATCACTTTAACCTTGAAAGTGGGTGGCTGGGTTGGGAGTGACCACAGCCTGTTGTTTAGTGCGCCAGTTTTGGCGAGGGTGTCAGTTTGAACATTTAAGTCCTTGTCGTGACCTGGTAGCTTCGAGTGTCCTTTTACCTTCTTCCAGTACACAGTCACATTGTGTGTTTTTGTGATGTTATCACGTTCCTGGAACAGGTGTTGGTGTTTGACTGGCTTGTTGTTTGCAGTTTTGAAACCATTCTGTTTCCAGCTCGGAAGATGGCACACAAAACTGAGTCTGGCATAGTTAGAGTCTTTACATGCTTTGTTCAGAAAGATGTTGAATTCAGCTGGTGAGTTGGCGTAGCTGAACGGGCACCTGTTGAAGGTGAACTGTCGGTTGCCAAATGTGAATGCCAGCTTGTGTTGGTTTTCCAGGTGCACCGGAATGGTCCAGAATCCAGAGGCCACATCAAGTGTAGAGAAGATTGTGGCTCCTCTGATTTGGGATATTTCTTGTTCTAGCTGGGTCATGGGCCGTTGTGACAGCGGCACCTGTTGATTCAATTTCCTGTAGTCAATGGTGGGTCGCCATTCGCCGTTAGGTTTGAGGACAGGCCAGATGGGGGCTGAGTAGGTGCTGTTGCGTGGACGGATGACACCTTTCTCAAGCATAGATTCGATCATCTCCTGCACTGGTTCGTGTGAGGCGATGGGAATCTTGTACTGTTTGACAAAAGTGGGAGGAGCATCAGGGTGCGTAGGGATGTGCACCATGTGGAGGTTGGTAAGACCACAGTCTAAAGAGTCTTTGGCACAGGATTCTTTGAATTTATAAAGAACTTGTCTGAGTCCTTGACGAAATGTATCGCTCTGAAGTGCATTAGCGTCTTGTAGAATTCGCTGCACTGGAGATTCAAAACCTGGGTAAGGCTCCTCCATCAGTGTGTCATCAGTCGGTTTGGTATTAAGAGGTGTAGCAGGTTCATCAGTCTCACCGACGCTCTAGTGGGAGACTGTGTGGTAAATATGATCAAAGAAGGCTGTGAAAATTCATCTGCATTGTTAATCATTTTGAACTTTTATATAAAAAATTCACAAAAATGTATCCTTTCATTGGATAATAAGAATTTAAAACGGGGGAAATATCATTATGAAATAAATGTTTTTCTCTAATACACATTGGCCACAATTAATGGCACCCTTTTATTCAGTACTTTTTGAAACCTCCATTTGCCAGATTAACAGGTCTAATTTTTCTTCCTATAATGCCTGATGAGGTTAGAGAACACCTGACAAGAGATCAGAGACCATTCCTTCATCCAGAATCACTCCAGACCCTTTAGATTCCCAGCTCCATGTTGGTGCTTCTCCTCTTCAGTTCACTCCTCTCATTTACCATAATGTTCAGGTCAGAGGACTGGAATGGCCATAGCAGAAGCTTGGTTTTGAGCTCAGTGACCCATTTCTGTGTTGTTTTCGAGGTTTGTGTTTGGATTATTGTACGGTTAAAAGATCCAAACATGGACCATTATACGATTTCTTGCAGTCACTTACTGATTTTTTTAATCTGTTGGTATTTGATAGAATCCATGATTTCATGTATCTAAACAAGATATCCAGGACCTCCAGCAGAAATATAGGCCCAGAAAATAAAAAATACAGCAGTATATTTCATTGTACACATGGGGTACTTTTTTCTCTCTGTGTTCACCAAACCCATCTTGAGTGTTTGCTGCTAAAAAGCTCATTTTTTAGTTTCATCTGATCATAGAAGCCATTCCCATGTAAAGTTCCAGTCATGGCTGATAACTGAATATGCTTTAGTTTGTTTTTGAATGAGCTAGGAGAATTTTTCTTGTAACCCTCCCAAACAAAATGTGTTGATGTAGGTTCTGTTTGACAATTTTTTTTTACGGTTTTCTGAACCAGAGACTCTGCTATTTTCTGCAATTCTCCAGCTGTGACCCTTGGACAGTCTTTAGCTACTCAAACTCTCCTTATCATCGCACATTAGGATGATTTAAACACACGTCCTCTTCCAGGCAGTTTTGTAACATTTTCTGTTGATTGGAAATTCTTAATTATTGCCCTGATGGTGGAAATAGGAATTTTCACTGCTCTAGCTCTTTTCTTAAAGCCACCTTCACCAATTTGTGAAGCTCAATTATCTTTTGCTGCACATCAGAAATACATTATTTGGTTTTTCTCATTTTGATGAATGATTAAAGGAATTTGGGCTTTGTTTTCCCTCCTCTTTATATTTCTGTGAAACAGGTAGCCATGTCTGGATAATTTCATGTTTATAATCAAGCTGGAGTGCTCAAAATTGTGAATTTTGAATGGGAATATACTTCAGAGATATTTTACTCATAAGAATTTCTAGGGGGGCCAATAATTGTGTCCAAAGAGCATTTGAGAAAAAAACGTTTTCAATTCTTATTATCCAATGAAAGGATACATTTTTTGTGAATTTTTTTTAAATAAAAGATCAAAAGGATTAACAATGCAGAAGAATTTTTACACTCTTCTTTGATCATATTTACCAAGGGTGCCAATATTTTTGGCCACGACTGTACATACCTGCTCTCATTAGAGTGTTAGAATAAGTTGATGTACTTGCAAAGTTACTTGTAGTCAGTAAAACATATTTTGGGAGACCATCAGAATTAAGAGTTAGAAATTAAGCAGACAGGCTATTAACACTGTAATGAGAGTGACATGTAAGTACAATATTATATTGTCAATAGAATATTCAAAAGGGACTATGAAAATAAAGTGTTATGACTTTAATTTGACCCATGACCCATTCATGAACCATTGCAGTTTATATAAATTGATATCCAATCTTTTTTTTGCAATATAATGCAATTCAAACACTCTCAAACCTGTTAAGACATATTTAGGATGATCAAAACAGTATTGCTTACTGGATTCTGGGCTGGAAACATAAACTTTTTGATCTTTGTGTTGGAAAGTAAAGTGAGTGCATGCAGACAATGCAAACATTACTGTTTATTGTACAGTCTTGTAATTGTGCAATATAACTCTAATTCCTTTGCTATAATTTGGTCTGTTCTTTATATTATTATTCTTTTTTATATATATATAAAATAATTGATCAGATTGATTGCTGCTTCTTACTTGCATTTTTTTTTTATATTTAAAGTACATTCTAGTTAAAAATGTAAAATTACAAATCATTTCATATTTAAATGTTGATCTCATCCATCAAAGATATGCTTCAACTTTTTCTGTGTATGGATTTTGTGGATAAGCACTAATGTACAGAATAATACAAGTTAATTTAAAGTATATTATTGTTTATTTTATTTGAATTATTAAGTTGGCTTGAGAAAGCCAACTTACTGATCTACTATTTAAACTTATTATTAAGTTGGCTTGAGAAAGCCAACTTACTGAAATACTACTTAAACTTATTATTATTATTATTCTTCTTTTTCTGAGACTAAAATTTCTGACTCTAACTCCTCCTAGAGCTTTAACTCTACAGACTTCAAACTCAGCCCAGCTCTTCAGACTGATCTCGCCGGGTGTGCTATATCTTTTTCTAACTGATCAGCCTTATGGTTTTCATAAAAATGAAGATTAAAAATCATAAAAATCCCATAGACTTTTATTGACGGAATGTTCAGATGAGCCAAGCTCCAACTGTCAAAATTCAAAAACTAAACAAACTAAACCCATTAGACTCAATCAAGCTTCGCTTCTATGTACTATTTCTAATCCATTTAAACTCATTCAAACTCATCTATCTAATATTTGTAATCTATCTATCTATCTATCTATCTATCTATCTATCTATCTATCATCTGACTCTATCTATCTATCTATCTATCTATCTATCATCTGACTCTATCTATCTATCTATCTATCTATCTATCTATCTATCTATCTATCTATCTATCTATCTATCTATCTATCTATCTATCTCCAGACTGTTTCTTTCTATCTATCTATCTATCTATCTATCTATCTATCTATCTATCTATCTATCTATCTATCTATCTATCTATCTATCTATCTATCTATCTATCTATCTATCTATCTATCTATCTATCTATCTCCAGACTGTTTCTATCTATCTATCTATCTATCTATCTATCTATCTATCTATCTATCTATCTATCTATCTATCTATCTATCTATCTATCTATCTATCTATCTATCTATCTATCCTAGCAACATGCTAATAATGTTAGAAACATGCTAGTCACTCGCTAATCATGCTAAAAAACATGCTAGCGACATGCTAGTCACTCGCTAATCATACTAAAAACATGCTAGCGACTTGCTAGTAAACTCGCTAATCATGCTAGAAACATGCTAGCGACATGCTAGTAACTCGCTAATCATGCTAGAAACATGCTAGCGACATGCTAGTCACTCGCTAATCATGCTAGAAACATGCTAGCGACATGCTAGTCACTCGCTAATCATGCTAAAAAACATGGTAGCGACATGCTAGTCACTTGCTAATCATGCTAAAAACATGCTAGCGACATGCTAGTCATTTGCTAATCATGCTAGAAACATGCTAGCGACATGCTAGTCACTCGCTAATCATGCTAAAAACATGCTAGTGAAATGCTAGTGACATGCTAGTCACATGCTAATCATGCTAGAAACATGCTAGTGACATGCTAGTAACTTGCTAATCATGCTACTGACATGCTAGTCACTTGCTAATCATGCTAGAAACATGCTAGTGACATGCTAGTAACTTGCTAATCATGCTAGTGACATGCTAGTCACTAGCTAATCATGCTAGAAAAATGCTAACGACATTCTAGTCACTCGCTAATCATGCTAAAAACATATTAGTGACATGCTAGTCACTTGCTAATCATGCTAAAAAACATGCTAGCAACATGCTAGTCATTTGCTAATCATGCTAGAAACATGCTAGCGACATGCTAGTCACTCGCTAATCATGCTAAAAACATGCTAGTGACATGCTAGTCACTTGCTAATCATGCTAGAAACATGCTAGCGACATGCTACTGACATGCTAGTCACTTGCTAATCATGCTAGAAACATGCTAGCGACATGCTAGTAACTTGCTAATTATGTTAGCAACATGCTAGTAACTAGCTTATCATGCTAGAAACATGCTAGTAACTTTGCTAATCATGCTAATGACATGCTAGTCACTTGCTTAATTAAACTTCTTAAACTTTTCAAACTTCAAACTTCAAACAAACTTTTCAAACTTTTTAAACTTTTCAAACTTTCCAAACTTTTTAAACTTTCTGTTCAGGCTTTCTCAAGCCAACTTAAAGTTTGTCTTGACGAACCTTTTTTATCTAGTTATTATTATTATTCTTTTTCTGAGACTAAAATTTCTGACTCTAACTCCTCCTAGAGCTTTAACTCTACAGACTTCAAACTCAGCCCAGCTCTTCAGACTGATCTCGCCGGGTGTGCTATATCTTTTCTAACTGATCAGACTTATGGTTTTCAATAAAAATGAAGATTAAAAATCATAAAAATCCCATAGACTTTCATTGACGGAATGTTCAGATGAGCCAAGCTCCAACTGTCAAAATTCAAAACTAAACAAACTAAACCCCATTAGACTCAATCAAGCTTCGCTTCTATGTACTATTTCTAATCCATTTAAACTCATTCAAACTCATCTATCTAATATTTCTAATCTATCTATCTATCTATCTATCTATCTATCTATCTATCTATCTATCTATCTATCTATCATCTGACTATCTATCTATCTATCTATCTATCTATCATCTGACTCTATCTATCTATCTATCTATCTATCTATCTATCTATCTATCTATCATCTGACTATCTATCTATCTATCTATCTACAGACTGTTTCTTTCTATCTATCTATCTATCTATCTATCTATCTTATATCTATCTATCTATCTATCTATCTATATCTATCTATCTATCTATCTATAGACTGTATCTTTCTATCTATCTATCTATCTATCTATATATCTATCTATCTATCTATCTATCTATCAATCTATCTATCTATCTATCTATCTATCTATCCTAGCAACATGCTAATAATGTTAGAAAAAATGCTAGTAACTCGCTAATCATGCTAAAAACATGCTAGCGACATGCTAGTCCTCGCTAATCATGCTAAAAACATGCTAGCGACATGCTAGTAACTCGCTAATCATGCTAAAAAAAAAACTTGCTAGCGACATGCTAGTCACTCGCTAATCATTCTAAAAACATGCTAGCAACATGCTAGTCACTCGCTAATCATGCTAGAAACATGCTAGCGACGTGCTAGTAACTCGCTAATCATGCTAGAAACACGCTAGCGACATGCTAGTCACTCATTAATCATGCTAGAAACATGCTAGCGACATGCTAGTCACTCGCTAATCATGCTAAAAACATGCTAGCGACATGCTAGTCACTCGCTAATCATGCTAGAAACATGCTAACGACATGCTAGTCTAACTCGCTAATCATGCTAGCAACATGCTAGTCACTTGCTAATCATGCTAGAAAACATGCTAGCGACATGCTAGTCACCGGCTAATCATGCTAAAAAACATGGTAGCGACATGCTAGTCACTTGCTAATCATGCTAAAAACATGCTAGCGACATGCTAGTCATTTGCTAATCATGCTAGAAACATGCTAGCGACATGCTAGTCACTCGCTAATCATGCTAAAAACATGCTAGTGAAATGCTAGTGACATGCTAGTCACATGCTAATCATGCTAGAAACATGCTAGTGACATGCTAGTAACTTGCTAATCATGCTACTGACATGCTAGTCACTTGCTAATCATGCTAGAAAACATGCTAGCGACATGCTAGTAACTTGCTAATCATGCTAGTGACATGCTAGTCACTTGCTAATCATGCTAGAAACATGCTAGCGACATGCTAGTCACTCGCTAATCATGCTAAAAACATGCTAGTGACATGCTAGTCACTCGCTAATCATGCTAAAAACATGCTAGTGACATGCTAGTAACTTGCTAATCATGCTAGTGACATGCTAGTCACTTGCTAATCATGCTAGAAACATGCTAGCGACATGCTAGTCACTCGCTAATCATGCTAAAAACATGCTAGTGACATGCTAGTCACTTGCTAATCAAGAAACAAACATGCTAGCGACATGCTAGTAACTTGCTAATCATGCTAGTGACATGCTAGTCACTTGATAATCATGCTAGAAACATGCTAGTCACTCGTTAATCATGCTAAAAACATGCTAGTGACATGCTAATCATGCTAGAAACATGCTAGCGACATGCTAGTCACTTGCTAATCATGCTAGTGACATGCTAGTCACTTGCTTATCATGCTAGAAATATGCTAACGACATGCTAGTCACTCGCTAATCATGATAGCAACATGCTAGTAACTAGCTTATCATGCTAGAAACATGCTAGTAACTTTGCTAATCATGCTAATGACATGCTAGTCACTTGCTTTATTAAACTTCTTAAACTTTTCAAACTTTTCAAACTTCAAACTTTTTAAACTTCAAACTTTTCAAACTTTTCAAACTTTTCAAACTTTCCAAACTTTTCAAACTTTCTGTTCAGGCTTTCTCAAGCCAACTTAAAGTTTGTCTTGACGAACTTTTTTATCTAGTTATTATTATTATTTATTTATTCTTTTGCCAACCCCCATAATCCCATGCCCAAACATAATGCAACGCGGTGACATCGCGCTATTGCGCCATTTTTGCGACTACTTGGCGGTCTTTTTTTGAATCGGCATCAGTTTATCAGGCGGCCTGCAGTGCACGTACAGCTCGAACTGTGGTGAGTATATCTGGAGATTAGATCATGTATAATGTAAGTGTTTATGCCCCCCTATATATGAATATTTTACTTGTAATACGTATCAAATACATCGAAGTCCTTTAAAAAAAACACGATTCACTAAAGCCATCTAGTAGAAAATGGTAACGTTATCTGTTATATCCCTGAAATAACGCCTGAGTCACTACATTTTGAAATGTATTTGTAAATGTTAACCAGCTAGCTAGCTAGTTGGTCTTATAAGCATTCCCATACCCTTTATTTCAATGTTGTGCATATAGTGGAACATAATTTAGTACTTAATTAAGTTTATTATCACAAATTATTTAGCTTAATATATGGGTGTAGAGCGCACATTGGTCACAAGAGGGCGACCAAAAAATATAAAAAGACACTGTTACAAATAGTTCCAAACAACTCTGCTCTATCAATATGTGTGAATGAGTTTAAGCAGAAGAATAGACAGCAGTTTCACTATATTTGCAGCAATCTCTGGTAAATATTGATGTTTAATGTGCATTGTGTATTGACTGACTAGGCCAGGCTTGTGTGCCAACAATGGCACGCAGAGGGATAATCACTGAAATGCGAGCAGTAGGGAAACCTGCATACCGATGTACATTTTGAGGCAATCGTTCCTCATAATGTAAACTCACCTCCTCAGATGTCCACACTGCATTGAGCCGGATCAATGCACACAAGGCTGCTGGCCCGGATGGCATTCCTGGACGTGTGCTTAGAGCATGTGCAGAGCAGCTTGCAGGGGTCTTCACAGACATTTTCAACCTGTCCCTCACCCAAGCAACTGTGCCAACATGTTTTAAGTCCACATCCATTGTGCCAGTACCGAAACACTCCTCCCCGATGTGCTTAAATGACTACCGCCCTGTAGCACTCACACCCATCATTATGAAGTGCTTTGAGCGATTGGTCCTAGCACACCTCAAGACTGCCTCCCACCCACACTGGACCCACATCAATTTGCCTACCGCAGAAACAGGAGCACAGAGGATGCAGTATGCACAGTGCTGCACTCTGCACTCACACACCTGGACAATAACAACACATATGTACGGATGTTGTTTGTTGACTTCAGTTCAGCATTTTAACCCTGTCATTCCCTCCAAGCTGACCACAAAACTTGGAGACCTGGACATTAACACCTCCCTCTGCAACTGGATCATGGACTTTCTGACCAACAGGCCTCAGCATGTTAGGTCTGGCCACACCTGCTCCTCCACCATCACACTTAACATTGGCGTACCACAGGGCTGTGTGCTGAGCCCATTTCTCTACTCCCCTCTACACCCATGACTGCAAGCCTGTGCATGGATCCAACTCCATCATTAAGTTTGCAGACGACACCACGGTGATTGGCCTCATCAGTGACAACGATGAGACTGCCTACAGGGAAGAGGTACAGCACCTGGCCACATGGTGCGCTGACAATAACCTGCTTCTTAACACCAGTAAAACAAAGGGAGCTCATTGTGGACTTCAGGAAGAAGAAAGGAAGCACGCATGACCCAATCCACATTAACGGGATGGTTGTTGAACGTGTCTCCAGCTTCAAGTTCCTGGGAACCACCATCACGGAGGACCTGTCCTGGACCACAAACACCTCCAGCCTGGTCAAGAAGGCTCACCAACGCCTCTTCTTCCTCAGAACACTGAAGAAGAACCAGCTGTCTTCAGCCATAGTGGTAAACTTTTACCGGTGTGCGATCGAGAGCATCCCGACCAGCTACATCACAGTCTGGTATGGGAACTGCACGGTGGCTGACCGCAAAGCACTGCAGAGGGTGGTGAAAACTGCCCAACGCATCACAGGGACACCACTTCCTGCTATTGAGGACATCCAGAGGAAACGCTGTGTACGTCGAGCTCGCAGCATTCTTAAGGACTCCTCTCACCCTGACCATAGACTGTTTAACCTCCTGCCCTCCGGGAGGCGCTTCAGGAGCCTCCGGACAAGGACCAGCAGATCCAGGAACAGCTTTTTCCCTACAGCTGTCCCCTTGCTGAACTCTGCCCTCTGACACCCCCCACACCATACACACAGACTCCTCCCCCACTTCATCACTACATCTGACTGATTTATTTATTTATTTATTTACAACAAGCAAAAACAACAAACTTGCTATTACTTTGCACTACTGTCTGCTCATCCAGGAACACTGAATAATCCATTGCACACTGAATTTTCTATGCACTTTACTTTCCATTGCAATAGTTTAAATTGTTCATATGTTCATAGTTCTGCCTATAGTGTACATACACTTCACATATTCATCTGTATAATATGTTCATAGTACACCTATCTGTATATCATGCTGATAGTATTTAAAATCTGTAAATTTTGTCCATAATACTTATCTGTATAGTTATTGTACATATTGTAGACCTTGTA
Organism: Cyprinus carpio; assembly: GCF_018340385.1. Lineage (NCBI taxonomy): Eukaryota > Metazoa > Chordata > Actinopteri > Cypriniformes > Cyprinidae > Cyprinus > Cyprinus carpio. The sequence goes on from NC_056611.1 coordinate 5,654,086, forward strand.
TATTCTGTACTTACTGCTTATTGCACTTCTGGTTAGATGCTAACTGCATTTCGCTGCCTTGTACCTTACATGTGCAGTGACAATAAAGTTGAATCTAAACTAATATAATCTAATAATGCACAATTGGCCTTGTCTCTCACACACAGTGGTGTTCAGTAGGGTCCCACTGTAGGATAAATATTTAAGATTCTGCATTATTAGTTTGATAATCAAATACAGATTGGTAGGGATGGTACTGGCACTGCGGTTAACCAAAACAAAACAAAAAAAGAATAATAATAATAATAATAATGATAATAATAATAATAATAATTAAAGTGGCACTTCATGCCCAAAAGGTTGCAGACCCCTGGACTAGGCTTTACAGTAGCATTTTATTCTGGGGCGTTATGAAGAGACAACATTAATGTTTAACCCACAGGTGGTCTTTACTTGGGTCACACAACTAAATAAATTTACTATATTTTAGCTTAATAATATTTAATGTTCTGAGGAGATTTTTAGTACTAAATAATATTTGTGCAATATGACCCATTGATGACCATTTAAAATGTGTAGCATTGTTCTATGTTGATACTGTTTTGGTGTTAAATTCAGTCTAATTTATAATACGGGTTGGTATTGTTTTGGATAACAATATCAAATGAAATCACAAAAAAAAATCACCCTACAAAAAAAGAAATGTTCCCCCCCCCCCACCAAATTCTATATGTTGTGGAAGGGACCGGTTTCCCGTGTTTGCCTGGGGCTCCTCAGTGCCAGCCCTGCACCCAGTCCAAGCGTGCGCTGGCGCCTCACCCCAGGGTGTGCACGAGTAAAACCGGGTGCCAGTCCGTGCCGGTAACCGGTGCTGCTCCGCGGCACAACTGAAGCAGCAGTCACGTCAAGTCCTTCGCGGGAAGTGCGTTTAGCGTACGCAGTCCGCGAAGTCCTAAGCACAGACTCGCCGAATGAAGCTTCACGAGGAAACTTCACTCGACCGTCGGTATTGAACTTACCTCTCCATCCTGCAGTTTACAAACACACTGAGCTCGAGACAGAATTCAGCGCCACAGATCTTTAGAACGCTTGTCACTATGACGTCCCCCCCTCTACGAGATGCATCTTTTGAATTGTACATTTTTTTTTTTTTTTTTTTATTATTATTATTATTTTTTTTTTTTTGGTATTCTAACAAGAGACAAAACACTATTTGTATATAATTATACTTTCTCTTAACAAAAAAGTACCTCAGAACGTGTACAATTACATGGCGTATGAATTCTTTAATTAATGTTTTTTTTTTTTTCACTAATTCCTTCTTTTTTCTTTCTTTCAGATTTTTCTGGTTCACAGCATAGGCTAGTTAGGCTAAGCTGTGGGGTTTAAAACAGGATCAGTTCACCCAAAAATGTAAATTCTACATTGCGCACCTTTCTCTCTCTCTAGACAGTGTAAGTCAATGGTAATCAAAACTGTTATTTATTTACTTATTTATTTGATGGGGACAGAACTCATTAATTAAAAGAAACAGAGCAATCCCTTAAAGGCTTATTTTCATTTGCATTCCCTGATTAGGCAACCTAAATTAAAAACTAAACAAGTAATCATATCACACAAAATCACAATTATTACATTTAAAATACAATGCATAAAAAAAAATAATGTTCATATCTATCAAAATATTTTGTTTTGGAATAATATGGAAGTGATTGAATGATGACAGAATTTAAATTTGTGTGGTTTATCTCTTTAATTTATTTCTACTAGATAAATGCATAATGTGAAATATCAAATCAAAGTTTGAGATAAATAGTTGAATGCATTGTCTTCATTTTAATGGAATAATTCATGGGTTATTTTTCAGTAATATTGATCAGTAATCATTTTACTATTTGTATGAAGCATTACAAAACAGAAAACAATATTAAACACATTAATAAACTCTCTATAATCTCTTTGTCTCTCTCTCTCTCTCTCTCTCTCACACACACACATTCACTCACAAAATATTCATATACTGATGTCATCTAAATCTGAGTCATCTAAGGTTTTAAATGTTTTTATTTTTTTTATACATACAGAGATTAGTACACAAAACTGACAAGCACAAATTTCTTTCTTTCTTTCTTTCTTTTGGTAGTCAATTAAAAATACCTATTTTCACTTTTCTTATTTAGCACAGAAACCTCAAAAGCCAATTATATTATATTCTTTGAACTTGTTTATCAGTTGTGTAATATCACTGTTGCACTTGATCAGCGAGTCCGTTTAGTGTCATGTGTTGTATATCACACATAGTTCTTTATGGCGTAGCCACTGTGAGTGTCAGTCTTGGATACTGTGTATCTCGGTGAGTAGTTGTGCCGCTCTGGTGGGCAGCTGGTGCAGAGAACCGCCCCACCGACGAACAGAAAGCCCGCCGTGACCCAGCCCACATAGAGCGCCGCCCCCATCTCCCTCTTCAACGCTTCATGCACGATAGGATTGTGAAAGTCTCTGATGATGGAGTCGGCCGTCCAGGAAACGGGCACCACAGCGGTCAGTGCAGAAAGCATGAAGGTGATCCCAGAGACCACCACGATCCGTGCTTTGGCTCGTGGGTTACTGAGGCAGTTTGTGCAGTCAGCCCCAACCAGAAAGATGAGGAAAGCCAAGCAGTCCAGAGCCATGGTGGTCACAATCAGCCCGCGAGCCGCCTGCAGGGAAGGATCCAGATCCAGCAGCGCGTCGTAGAGTTTACACTGCATCTGACCGATGCGCTCGTACACACACGTCATCCACAGGCCCTCCCAGAAGACCTGAGCCACCACAATGTTTGTGCCGATGAAGGCCGTCACCTTCCACATGGGCAGAGCGCAGATGATGATGGTTCCTGCAAAGCCAATCATTGAAAGAGTGATTCCCAAGACCTGCAGAGCCATGGAGGGGCTGCGGAGGATAGAGAACAACCATTAGAAATTCTTGTTTTATTTTTTTCTGATTTAGTCGCAGCACTACAAAGTAAATATATTTCAATGTATTAAATGACATAACGGTATATTAGAAATTATACAGAATAATATATCTTGTAAATATATATTGAATGATACATAAGGAATTGCCGCTTTCATATATCGAAAAATATGTGACAATATATTTACTTATATGACAATATGTGTAATTTATATATAGAGTAATACGCCTTATATAGATGAACATGTGATAAGATATGATACTGCATGTGTAAAAATATATTGAGCATGTATTGAAAAATATAAGCACTAGTTTCCAATATATGGAAATGTATTATGTAAAACATCGCATTATATTTTGCAGTATATTCCCATATAGTTTTGCTCTGTAAGGGCTAGAATATGAATGGCTTTCTCTTGATAGGGAGCAGTATATCAAACTATGGGTGAGGTTTAATTGGAATTAGTTCAACCGAGACATCTGTGTTTGGAGCGTGAATGAAACCGATACTGACTGAGGAGCCGATCTCTCAACAGAGAGCTGGAGAGGTGCTTGCCATGCTTTTGTTTCTGTCTATGACATCATTTGTTTACATCTCTGAGAATGCAATGCATGTGCTCTGACATAAAATAATCTGCATGTGCTTCGCTTAAAAAAATACATGACATTTCCTTGAAGTGGTTATCTGAAGTATCTCTGTGACTCGAGACTGTTGAGGAGGGAAAATAAGAAAATGAACAAATGATGTTTTCATTGTAAGCAAGGCCACGTTGTTTGTGTATTTGAGCCTGTGTAATGTGAGCCTGCAGGCAAGGTGGGAGAACTGGTTTTCAGTTTAACAGAATAACTTAACTCTTGTTTATATTGACTATGAATTCAAACGTGTCAGACACCGAAAGAAGCACTTATGTCACATTAACCATTCATGTTTATAACTCTTTGAACAGGTGAGAAAACACGCAATACAGGCGAAATACACATCATGTTGTCATCATAATTAATAAACTACTGTAACCTAAACCCACTGTAAAAATGGCTGTAGTGTAATAGAAATTGTTAAAAAAACATCTTGTTCTGAAAGTGCATGTGGTTTCTGTGCCTGACTAATGCTATCAGTAGGTGTTCTTGAACAGCAGGTTTTCCTAGTGCTATGTACTTTGTGTTCCAATCCTCCTACTCAGAAAACCAAATGAGACTGAACACAGTTAAGCAAAATAATAAAAAAATTAAATTTAAAAACAAATTAGTGAAATAAAATAAAAACTCCAACAAGGATTCAGGAAGCATGTTTCATTCAAATAATAAAACTCACAACAATGTCTTAAAATGGCCCATCAGCCAAAACATTCCACAGCAACTATACTTATGTCTGTATATGGCCCATCATGTAGTGACACAGATACATAATCTTTGACCAAATTACATCTTCCACTGGGAGCTCTTTCATCACTGAGCAGAATAAGTTACATTTTTTTGGCAGTAAATTCAATCTCACAAAAACAAAACCAGCCATATGCTGGAAAACACCCATACAGGATAAAAAAAAATAAGTGAATGTATGTATTAAAATTGACAAAATAGGGCCAAGAAATGTATTTGCTAAAATGTGTTTCCGTAAATATATTTTCTACCAACAAAATATATTCTGGTCTCCATATTTTCAATGCAAGAAAATGGTTTCACATTTCACATTTGAAGACCATTTTTATTTGGTGTCTATAACACATATTGTGAACATATATTTGATCTATTTTATTAAAAAAATTATAATGAATCATAAATCTAGCTTTGATCTCTTTTAGGCTTTTTAGTCCACATTTCCATTTAGACTAAAGACTGGAAATGTAGACATATATTTAGTTTCAACCTTCTTATACCAAAATGTATTTTCAGCATAATAAATATATTTAATTTAACTTCTTTGTTTACACCATATATTTAAAATATATTTTGGCCAGGAAAACAAAAAGTGCAGTATGGGCATATTTCATTAATATAAAACTGTGGACATCTGAGCATCCAGCAACAGGGGATTATACAGTAGAAGTCGTTCACTATACACAGTGATAAGACAGAACTCCAGAGACCATCAGAAGCACGCCAGCAACAATAGATGCTTTCACTTTTCCTCGTTCCTCAGTTATAAAGTTGGTGCATTTCCCTGAGACGAGTGCCAAAAGAATCCCAGTGATGCCCACCAGGATCGAAAACACCACCAGGACACGAGCAGCCTTCAGATCGGCGCTCAACGCCACCATGGAGTCGTAGATTCAGAAAAATTCATTCTAGTCCAAATGAGAATCTGCACAAACTGAGGCAAAGCAGCTTTGTGAGATTCTATGCGTTTGTGACAATAAAAGGGTTTTTAAATATATGAGAGATCACTTTTGGTCCTTTGTCAATTCCTAAAGGGAGCACTTTTGTTTATTCAAACTTGTTTAGAAGCATACCAAAAGCTTTCTACAGGTTCAATTCTGTGTTTCTATATTCATCCAGGTCCACATGAAGAACAGTATTCAAAGTTAACACAGAAATGTCTTGCAAATGTATGCGACCCACATCCTGTTATTAATATTCAGACAAATGCCTATGCTAGCATCACTGCTGGCATCTTGTCTAACCGGTTTGGGAGGATCCGTGAAACAAAGTTTCAGCAAAACAACTTCACAGTGTTTTGGTTGGAATAGAGATTCTGTGTTTTTCTTTTCTGTTTTAATGTTAAAATTGTTCAAACATTCTGCATTTATGAAATATTTAAAATCTGTGCTAACCTTTTTTTTTTTTTTTTTTTACTTTTTCTAATTTGCTGAAATGAATGCACATTAATCTCAGGGATGGGTTTGATGATGTTGGGATGCCCACATTTCAAAAAGGCGCATCAGCAACACATTCAACTGTTTATACCTGTATGACCCATCGAGTATTGACACAGACACATAATCTGAATTTGACCAAATTCTGATTAATAACATAATATTCTTCTACATTCACTGTAAACACAGCCATTGCCTTTTCCAGGAAGGCTGGAAAAAAGTAAGAAAGTGTGGTTGAGAAAAATCTGTTTCTCCTTCCTCCTCTTTATAGCATCTTCACTTAGATCTGGTGAATTTACACTCATTTTATTTATGTTGAATTATCCTTTTTTTTTTTTTTTTTTTTTTTTTTTTTTTTTTTTTTTTTTTTAAAGCTTGCTGGCTAAAAATCATTTTAATCCACCACTGGCTGGTCTTTCACCACTGAGCAGCATTATTGTATTTTTTGGCAGTTGTTTAAAAAAAAGTTATAGATTATCTGTTCACCCATTTGAAAACAAATGCACAGTCCAATGATCAAATATTACTGAAGAAACAATTGTTTAGTAGGTCCAGTTTTCACTAAATTTCTTAGAATGAAGTGGAGACAGACTAAACATGTCTGATAGTTGTTTATTAATTTTTTTTTTTACAGCAAAATAGAGATTTTTTTTTAACAGCATTGCTAAAAACTGGTTTTACAGGAGATCTTCTCTAACATCTCTGTCCTATTTTCAACAGTTTCAGCACGATCCTTAATGTTTTCTTTGATGTGAGAATAACTATTACTATGAAATGAATCCAATGCAGTATTAATACATTGTTTTACAGAAGCATTTATTTCCATAAACAGAGTAAGACAAATTTAATGATTAAAGACATCTTTGTGCGAAAATTCTTATTTATGTTTGGAAAAAATGTAGATGGTTATTGCACATTTTATAAAACCATGGCCTTTGTAGTTTATTAACAGTCAGATACCTATAATGATTAATAGAACTATTCATATTGTCATACTGAAGATAAATTACAGGAACAGCTTGTTTCTAAAAAAAAAAAAAACAGTTTCAGATCTCCGTCGCTTCCCTGAGTTAGATTCCTCTCATCACATTATAAATGCACACTTTCTCGTTCAGCAATCTGTAGAATCACAGCATAAAGTCTCAGTAAATAAACCACGCCATATCAGACACACTGTCCTTTTCTTAGTACTGTCCTTCCTTTTTTTCTCCTTGGGGAAAAAAATCCAGAGATGGGAAAAAATAGGTTTTACGAAAAAAAGGGTCCTTGTAAGTAAAATGTCTTTGCATGCTTGATTACTTTCAGACGTAGGCTCTGCTGGTGGCGGTGGAACCGTGGCTGAGAGTACTTGATGTTGTAGTTGTCTTCTTTAGGCGGGCAGGAGCTGCACAGAATGCCTCCTCCCAGGATTAGCAGTGCAGCCGCACCGAATCCGATATAGAGAGAAGGCCCTAGCTCCCTCCTTTGGGCATCTGTGAGAATGGGATTGTAGAAATCCCTGACGATGGTGTTAGTTGACCAGCAGACGGGGACCAGGACCAGCACTCCAGCGACGATGAAGATCACACCACTGGCAATAGCCACCTTTGCTTTGGAGTCTTCTCTCTCAACAAAGTTGGTGCATTTTCCACCGGCGATCCCCAGGATGAGCCCAAAGAGGCAGATAATGATGGCGATGATCACAAGTGCCCGAGCAGCCTGCAGGTCCTGAGGTAAAGCCAGCAGCGAGTCGTAGATTTTGCACTGCATCTGTCCTGTGCTCTGGACCACACAGTTCATCCACAAGCCCTCCCAGACGATTTGGGCTGTCACGATGTTGGCTCCAATGAACGCAGACATCTTCCACATAGGAAGGGCACAAATAATAAATCGCTCCCCAAGAAACCAATAATTGCCCAGGGACCGGCCTAGAATCTGTCGACCACATAGACACCATTTTGCTCTCGTTTGCTCAGCTTCGTTGGCTTGGAAGTGTTTGCTCCTCTGTTAATCGTAGTAATGACTTCTGATCCTAGCTTTCAGAGTTTTAAGGTTGTCTCAGAAGGGAGGAGTCCAGGTCAGATGGACCTGAAACCAGGTTAAGGTGAATTTTCAAGCCTGACCAGATTCCCCAGCAAGGAAACACGATACAGCGGCTGGTTTCGGTGAGAAGCGCATTAACGATGAACAATAAAGGGTCACACAAACACAAAGGAACCAAGTCATCAACCAAAAGGACTGGGTAGATATCACACACAAACTTGTCGCGAGACTGAAAACAAAACAATTGAAGCTAAAAATAAAGCTAAGCGATATTATCATATTTTAATTTGTAGTCATTTTTATTTTGTGTTTTAACATTTATTCATTTGACAGCTATAGGCAATAAAGGTTTAATGTTCAATTTTCAGTTAATGAAGGATAAATACGTATAGAAATGAAATTCCAAGATCATTTATAATAATCCAGAAGTATATTTATTGACATAGTACTTGCAAATTTCATCTTCTCTGTTGAAACATACATATATACATACTTCATTAGCATTAAATCATATCTACCAGTAGAACAAATGGAATGAGATGAGAAAAGAGTACAAAAACAAGATTTTCCAGATCATCTCTATTCAAAGACTAGCAAAGAATAAGACACTGCAAGCAAGTCATACATACCATTTACACATTTTATTTAAGCAAACACTGAATTAAGTAGACATTACATTAAACAATTTTTCAGAAAGTGTCAGTTAAAATTATTGTCCATTAGCTAAAGATATTGTCCCGGAACAGATGAGTAAGTTGGGGCCGGATAAGGTTTGTTAGGAACATAAGCTCCAGTATATACAGCACTCGGTGCGTATGTTTTGGCAGGCATATAAGGTCCAGGAGGCCCATACATAGGTCCTTGGTAGGGGTACATGCCTGGGTAATTTGGATACATATCTTCACTTGGTGGGCAGGAAGTACACAGAATGATCCCTCCAAACAGAAGAAACCCTGAGGCGCCCCAGCCAATGTATATGGATGCCCCAAGCTCCCTCTTTTGGGTCTCGATTGTGAGAACGCTCTGGAAATCTGAGATTGTGTAGGCTGAGGACCAGCAGACGGGAATGAGACAGGCGACTCCAGCTACAATGCACAGGATGCCGCCCAAAATCACCACTTTGGCCATGGAGGACTCATTCTTCAGACAGCTGCTGCACTGGCCTCCCACAAACGTCAAGAGCATCCCAATGAAGCCGATCACTATTGCGATGACGGTCAGCGCACGTGCCGCCTGCAAGTCCTGGGTCAGTCGCATGATTGAGTCTTGGACTTTACACTGCATCTGTCCTGTGCTCTGCACCACACAGTTCATCCACAAACCATCCCAGACCATCTGGCCCGTGACGATGTTGGCACCGATGTACGAAGTGACGCGCCACATGGGAATGCCACAGCAGACACATATGCCAATAAATCCAATGAAGCACAGGACCTGGCCGGAAACCTCTTTAGCAATCCTCCCCATGCTGAAGCTGCTGGTGTTGTCAAACTCAAACGCAGCTCTTGGTCTGCTCTTAACCCATAGGTGTCTGAGAAACAAGCAGGAAGTGATGACCTGTTTGATTTAGACACATATCCTCACTGGGAGGAGTTTTGTGGTTATTCCTGCCGAACAAGATTCCAAAGAAAGATTCTTCGTATATGCTGCCTGCTCCATTTCCATGAAAATGAGGCAGATCTGGTTTTGACTGCATATAGCTGGTCTAGATAATCCCTTACCAAAAAGTAGCATACTTAATAAAATAAACTTTAAGTAAAGTTCAAGTATATTTTTAAGTATACTTTATGTAGCAAGTATACAAATACCAGTGTACTAGTAGTATACTTGTAAGTGTACTGTTTCAATACTCCTTGGGACTAAATTGGCTCACTTTTTAGTATATAGAAGTATTCTTTTAAGTATACTTTAAGAATAACAGTAGTAAACTTTGAGTACACAACTAGTTTACCCATGTTTGTAGTTTGTACTGCAACTATACTAAAAGTGAACATATAGGTATACTGATAGTTTACTAATTAAAGTCTTTGTACACTTTTAAGTATAGTCTCAGTAAACTACTAGTTTATTATAGTTTTCTTTAAGTGAACTTTACATCATACTTTTTAAGTATACTACTATGTCCCTATTTAGGTTTAATAATTTGTATATATTTTGTTATATGAATATCTGAACATACAAAACATCCAAAGAAAGAACAGGGTATCTGCTAGTAAACAAAAACATTTTATTCTAGCTTCATGCATTCTTTTTTAAACACACATGGTTATAAAGCTCTTTCTGATTCTGATTCTGATTCTGAATTAATACCATACATCACAGTTAGACGACTAAGGATACTTTGTTGTTATTTTATTGAAATATGTAATACACCTGATAAATTAGAGGATAATAAAAAAGGTATTATTGTACACCAGTGCAGGGTAGTAAAGTAACTGATTTTTTTTTAGTTTCCATATAATCTGGATTACGTAATCAGATTCCAAAAATTAAGTACTTGTAACTAGATTAGATTACATATTAAAATACTTAAAATCAGACTAAAGTTACTTTTTTATTTATGACGTGATTGCAGTTTATTCACACAATAGCAATTAATTATTTACAATTCATTGATTCTCCCTAACTCTACTTTTTCATCTTTTAAATGTTCCTTTCTAAAATAGCCTTCCACTTCTATACATTTAGAATATAAAACACAGAAATACAGTGCAGTTTTGTGGACATTCACACAGATACCAGTCATGTGGATATAATTACACAGAAAACCGAGAGGCCACGCAGCATTTGACCAATGCGTGGATTTACAATTTTTTTTTTTTTTTCAATTTTAAGTGTTTTCTCAACATTTCAGCATTGCATCAGCCACTTATGAACACATTCATGTTTATTTGACTTCTCACTCAATGAGTAAACTGTGTGTTACTATGACTTTGGAAGGCTTTTGTCTTTAAATACACAAATTAATGCTATTTCTTATTTGCATATAGCTGCAGAAAGTAGTCAGATTATATTACATAAAACGATTTAAATTCTTTAATGTAATTTTGAAACAGTCACAGATTACAATTTGTAAGTAAATCTACTCAACTCTGTTGTACACATTTAAATAAATAAACGATCTGTATTTAGAATTCCACTCTAAAAGCTGTAATATATACATTAATCTTTTATCCTAAGCAACCTGCATTGCACTGAATGAATACACTTCATCAGTTCAAGCTTTCCCAGAGAATTGAACCCATGATGTTTCTAGCGACTGAATTGCCATCATAAAAAGAATTTATCTAACGGAAAGTATTAAATGATACATGTAGAGGAAGACTGAAAATGTTATGCTATTACATGTAAAAAATGTCTCTCAAGTAATGAATTGCTGATATACAGTGATGAATTAGATCAATCAGTCACTTGAGTGTCCATTTTAAGACCAGTTCTATGGGTTCTGCATCTCAGACAAACTCTCTCGGAGCAGAATTGGATCTCACAGCAGAGAACTTGGGGTTGTAGATGCGTTCTTGCTTCGGCGGGCAGTTACAGCAAAGTAATCCTCCTCCCAGTAAAAGCAAGCCAGCCGATCCCCAGCCGACATACAGAGCTGCGCCCAACTCCCTCCGCTGGGCCTCCACCATCATCGGGTTGTAGAAGTTCTGTATGGTCGTGTGTGCCGCCCACGACACTGGGATCAGACAGAGAAGTCCAGAGATAATTAGGAAAATGCCTGCAATGATGCACGCCTTTGCTTTGGACCCTTGGTCCTCAATGCAGTTGGTGCACTTCCCACCGGCCAGAGAAATTACGATCCCAAAGAGTCCAGTCAAAATGGAGATGATGATCATGGCCCGGCCCGCTTGGAGATCGGAGCTGAGCGCCAGCATGGAGTCGTAGACTTTACACTGCATTTGTCCAGTGCTCTGCACCACACAGTTCATCCACATGCCCTCCCAGATGACCTGTGCTGTGACGATGTTGGCCCCAACGAACGCAGACACCTTCCCACGGGGCAAAGCACACACGATAATGACCCCAATCCAACCCAGCATGGCTGTGGATATGCCCATAATCTGGAGTCCTTGGGAGACCATTTTTAAACCACATGCAGACTTTAGAGTGATAAAGCAGACGAAAGTGTGCAAACCAGAGACTTTTGCTATTTATAGGAAAGGTTTAAAAAAAGGTGGAGTTTGGTTCTCATGAGCTGATGATTTCTACGCAGAGCCCCTATGATTGCTCATTTACACTATAAACACAAAACAAATGGCTTTCAAAGGTACAGCAACACTTCAAGGTCCTTCAAGGTCAGTTAAAAAATAGCTTTTCAAAATGACATAAAAGGCTTTATGAAAAATATGGTCTTTATATGGTTGGAAATATACAATGTATGCTGTCTTCACATTTTTATGATAGGTAGATAATAAGTGCAGAAAAACATTACAAAATTCTCTCATTTGAAACCACACAAAGGGATCATTAAAATCTTTTACTGACCAGTTGGTGATCTATAATAACTGGAGGGAGATGTATGTTTTCCATTCATCTCATTGGATTCACCCAGAAGTATGTGACCTCAAGGACCCATCTTTACATTAAACCACAGATAAAATATGCTAATGAATATAATGAATTGTTATAATTATGAATTTATTTGTTGCATTTAATAGCACACAGTAAACTGTACATCAACAGGGAAACAATGGTGAATCATAATTATTCATCAACACATCAAAATACCTTTATTGCAGTTACCTCTCAAGGTAGATTTGTGTGTGTGTGTGTGTGTGTGTGTGCGTGTGTGTGTAGACACACAGATTAATGGCTACAAAACTCTACTGGGCATTGTCATAGTTTATTCACAGGTACAAACATGTGTCTAAACTCTTCGAGCTTCAATGCAGTAAAAACCTACACTTCTACAACGTTAAGCGTAAAGAAAAAAGGGAAAATGGACGTTTGGGCCAGAATGCTGCCATCTAGTGATAAAAATAAAAATAACATGACTTCATGTTCAAGTAAAAATCATGTAATGACAGTAATGGCCAGTAGATGGCTGAAGTAACTATGCGTCCTACCCAACAACACAAATGAATGCAAGATTTTATACTAAGAACATTTTCGATATTTTTGTATACATTATTCACTATTATATGTCAGATTTTGAAATATATATATATATATATATATATATATATATATATATTATATTTCAAATAATTTTGAAGTATATTTTTTATTCAAGAATGCTTACAGTCTTACACTATTCATTTGACGCTTACTACTCTAAGTGTGGGTGTGTGTGAATCTTTTGCACTCCTCATGTAGTTAATACTTCCCATGAGTAGTGACACCTCCCAGATCACTTGTTTATCAGATAATTATCAGGAACCCAACTGTCTTTCTAAGTACAAACTTAACTGTTTGCTAGGTCCAGACTTTTATCATTTAAAAAAATTCACATATCCATTTTCATCCGCGTGTAATGAAGCACAAGAACGAATAATATGTGTCTGTAAACAATTTATTTATTGAAATGCATATTGAAATGTTTTGTAGCACAGCACAAATATCTGTCACAAAGCACAACAGGACTTAATTTACATTTTGTATAAATCCTTAACACTATATCTGAAAAGGGAATCCACAGTGTGTGAATACAGCAAGGAAAATAAAAATAACAAAACAAACAACAACAAAAAAAAAAGGTATTTACAGTTTGTTTACAATTTTTGGCAGTACTGTGACCTGAAACTCTTTCTTTGTATTCCACCATTACTATCAAATGTTGGCAGCTGACAGCTAAATTCAACCCACATTCACATGCATAGTCAACACAACAGGTCAAAAATGACCAAATTACGGAAATTAAAGTCACTATTTGCAGTACTCCTTGGTTCCTCTTCATACATAGCCTTTGTTTCCTCCAGGCCGAGCTGTGTACTTAGCAGTGTACTGATCTTTAGGAGGGCAGTTTGCACAAAGCAATGACCCTCCAATAATTAACAGTGCCGAAGCAGCCCATCCAATAAACAAGGAAGCTCCCAACTCTTTCTTCTGTGCGCTGATGGTCATGGGGTTGTAGAAGTCTCTTATGATAGTATTGGCAGTCCAGCAACAGGAATCAAAACACAGAACTCCAGCCACGATGAAGGATGGCTCCCGAAAATGATGCCGACTTTGGCCTTGGCGCGCTCATCCTCGATGCAGTGGTGCATTTCCCTCCAGCAGACGCTAGCAGGATGCCGACGACACCCACCAGGATGGAGATGACAGTCAGGGCTCGAGCCGCCTGCAGATCTGAGCTGAGGGCCAGCATGGAGTCATACACCTTACACTGCATCTGTCCAGTGCTCTGCACCACACAGCTCATCCAGATTCCTTCCCAGGTTGTTTGCGCAGTGACTATATTCTGTCCAATGAAAGCCGTGACATGCCACATAGGGAGAGCGCAAACCACGATCACCCCGATCCAGCCGATGATGGCCAGGGCTATGCCCAGCATCTGCACCCCTGCTGATACCATACTAGCACGCTGCTTTACTTGTGTGTAAAAGGACAGTCTTCGGTCTCTAGAGCTGCTTTAGTGAAACATGGGAGTAAAGCGGGCCCTTTTATGTGAAGTGAAACAGGAGGGGCCGCATGATCACTCTCAGGTGCACCGTCACCATGATTTGCCCCCTGGCCCCGTGGTGTCATTAATCAAGCAAAATCCCAGTGACGAGCCTCAGCTCTAATTGCATATGGGTGGATTTGTTTTTGCTGAACGGGACATTTTTATGAATCACAATTTTTTACGGTTATTCATAGTTTTTGTGGAAAATAACATTAGCGTGACTTCACGGTTCAACAAGCAACAACAGAGCGTAGGAGTAATCCATAAATAAACTAGAAGCAAGGCAGACACAAATATAATACAAAAAATGGGTGTCCTTATAAGCACGTGAAGGGTTTTGAAAAGATGAAGTCATATAACTGACTCTGGGCAATATGTAAAAAAACAAAAAACAAAAAATGAATGAATTAAAATAAAATGAATAAAAAAGATTTTCCCTCTAATACACACACCCAAAAGAATCTGAATATTGATTCACTGTCTTTTCTCTTGTTGCTAATTGCAGATAAGCTTTAGCTTAGAAGGAGGATTTTACATAACGCACTTCATCGCCCTTACTTACAGATAATTATGTGACAACTGTACCGTTTTAATTATAGGCTTTAGTAAAGTTATTCATGTTTGAGCAAAGCATATCACATGCCACCCTCTCGCTAAATCTCCCTTCTCTTAAGCTTTCAGTTTTTACTCTCAAAAACAACTAGTTGCTTGAATAAGACTGGAAACTTTCTTTTCTTTTCATATTTCATGTTTTTCTAACAGAAGCAGTTCTGAAGAGAGAAACGAGATTAAAAAAAACATGCAGTTGCTTGACCTGGTTTCCAGTGTCCAGAGAAAGAGGTGCAATCTTTCCTAAAGCCACTGCAGCACTATATAGTTAAAAGAACTAAAAAGTGTTCACTGTCCGAGGGTTAGCAGACATTTAGAGGCACATGGTGGAGGGGACGAATCAATCCCAGGTGTTTGCTGTATAGAAAACAGAAAAAAAGAGGGACAGAGTAAGGGATACTGATTGTTTCATAAATGAAAGAAGGCTCTGCTTGGTGGCCAGAAGGACAATAATGGCTCTGTTTTACCATGGCAACTCATTAAAATCCCCCTTGGCAGGAGGAAAGAGGATACGGTTCCTCACACACGTACACAGGTAAGGAATGTCTGCAATTAAGGATCCGAGGAAAGATGGTGGGACTGCCAAAGATTACCTTCTCAGAGGGTTGTTTTGAATTCTTTAAAAGCATATCTAAGACTCTAGTATCCAACTTTTCAATGCAAACATGGGATGGGATTAATTCAGTCGAAATACAAAAACAGCTACTTTCAAGTAAAAATCAATTAATTTGACATTAAAAGATTATGTACAGTAGTCATAATCACATGACCATAATCTAGGTAATATAGTGAATTATACTTTGCAGATTGTTCAAACATCCAAGCGCACCCTTAGTTAATTTAATTGGGTTTGTCCTAACATCTCTTTCAGAACACACTAAAAAAAAAAAACATCAAACTCAAAAAAAAACAAAAAAAAAAAACAACATCTAAACATTTAGTTACATTGAAAACTTTCAAACCTAGTTCTTAGGAAAATGAGTGCATGGGAAATATTACACATATGAAAAGATGTGAATTGTGACAAACATCATACAATATGAGTTTTATAATATCATCAGAAGAGTCAACCTTTGAACCTTTTGAAACCTTTTGAAAATTTGATTAAAATAAAAACAATAATGTCTTGAGATAAGAAACAAATACACAAATGCATTTTTTTCTTCTAAATATATACTTCTACTTCCACTTCCAGCAGTGAGTCATTTGTCTCACACTCTGTTGACTCCGGTGTGAATACTAATGAAACTGTTAATAGTTTTCTCCCCCGGGGCTGACGGGGGAGAGGCAGCATGCATGAAGTCAGAGAGTTTCACCCCTGGGCTGTTGGGATGGTAGACATAGTTTCTGTGGATGATCAACACTGTGATAGCGATCTAGAAGAATCAAAAGACTGATGACTCAGCTGTGCTTTCTAATAATCATGCATGACCACACAACACTGAGAGCACCTGATGCTTGACCCGGTCAGCTAATTACAGACCGCTGAGTTTCTAAACAATTAACATATCAGAAGAGAAGAAGAACAGTGGACTACACATCAGAAAACAAAAGCTTAGATATTTCTTGGATAAGAAGACTTTAGGAAGTGAATCCTCTCCACTTTCTGAAGGCATATTTAAAATATAAATCTAACGAACAGAAGAACAGAAATGTTTAAATTCAAATAAAGTTCAAAAACTAATAATCAATGGACAAGTTTGATACAGTGCAAATAGGGGTAAACGGAAAGCCAATAAATTAATCATTTAAAATATATATTTTTTTCTGTAAAGCATTTTCCCAAAACAGAGTTGAACTAGCCTACTTTGAGACAAGTTTAGTTAAAGTTTAAGTCTGGTCTCAGGAAATGACAGGAAGACAAGTGTTGTCCTGAGGTATTCTCTCATGAATATTTCCAGAAAAGCTTTCTAAGAAATAAACATCTTTCTAATACATAACGTTCTTACTCTTATTGTTATCGCCTTTTCCCACATATCACAACAAATCCCCATACTATTGTAATGCAGACTCATTGAAAATATGTTATTCCGCCTACATTTCTGTAAAACCTGAAATATGTTGTTCCATTTACATTTCGCAGTACTTTTCTGGCGAGGTGTCCACATTTTGCACTATAAACAATATCAACAGTCTAGTTTAATTTAAAAAAAGTACTTCCTTCCATTAAATAAAAAAAAAAAAAAATCCATAGACACTTATAATATAGTGTATCTGGCAGCACGACTGAGGCTGAGCCCGCGTCCTCAATCACAAGTCGCTCAAGGGACAAGCCCATGTAACCTTTTCACGATGATAATATTTATTTATTCATTTATTTATTTTTTAAAACCCACATAGCTTGCTGAAATACTTCTGCAGGCACCTCATCTACCTCAGCCATGCTGATCAGGACCTGTCCCAGTGACTCTGATCGCGCCTGACCTGCCTTCCGTTTCCACTAT
Source organism: Cyprinus carpio (assembly GCF_018340385.1). NCBI lineage: Eukaryota > Metazoa > Chordata > Actinopteri > Cypriniformes > Cyprinidae > Cyprinus > Cyprinus carpio. The sequence goes on from NC_056611.1 coordinate 5,671,515, forward strand.
AACGCTCTCTCACACATACATACATTCTTCTCTTACATATACATATTTTCTTCAGACATACATACATTCTATATATATGTGTGTTTGTGAAAGGAGAATGTATGTGTGTGTGAGAGTAGAAATGTATGTCTGTATGTGAAAGGAGAATGTATGTGTGAAAGCAAAAATATATCTTTATATGAAAGGAGAATGTAAGTGTGTGAGAGTGGCAGAATGAATTATGGCTTGTACTGCCCCTCATACACATTCGAAAACTGTTGTAAATTACTGTACAAACCATGCACCTTTTGTTTACATCTGTGTGTTGCTCGGCAACTACTTTGTTGGAACCACAACTGTTTCTGAGGAACTACATTGTTTGGTGGAAGAATACTGTTTTTTATTAATATCATTATACTTTATTTGCTCTGTTTTATTTATTTTTTGAAATTTCAGTTCTCTGAATGAATCAAACATACTAGTCCAGAGCTTCCCATAGCCCATGATCCTGAGATCTGGAAAGTCATTTGACTTTATGAAATCAAAATATAATGTTCTTAATAATGAGAATGGAGTATTGTATTTTGGAGCAATGTTTGAAACATATGGAGCTATGAAATTGTTTATTGATGCTTTGATTATATTTCTTATGTGACCATACAGATGCACTGCAGGAAGACTTAATAGTGGTCAGTATGGATCACAACACTATGGCCTTAGTGGATAACATCCAGACACTGGGCTGAAAGTGTGCTTTAACACTCTTTAAATGTAAACCTTCTTGGGAAAGGTCAGTAATTCTAAATATGACTCATTGCAACATTGCTGTTATCACTTTTCAGTGTTGGGGGTAACTAATTACAAGTAATGGAAATTACATAATCAGACTACTTTTCCTTCAAGCAACTAGTAAAGTTTACTTTTTAAACTTACAAGAAATAGTTTATTTTTTTCAAGTAAGTTATGAGTATGCTATTTAATATATTTAATTATTGCAGGACAAGTTTCCTTTATGTTTTAAATCCAATTTTATTAACCAATGTTTTTGCTGCTGATCTTCAATGATCCAATTCAATTATACATTTTCTTTCTTTTTTCTTTTTTTTTATTGCTGAAGAATGTGTTGAACTTTCTTCTTCTGTAACCTATTGTTCATGCAATCCAGAATAGCAGCACAGCTGAAAGGTTTGTTTGAGCTGCGCCCTCTACTGTACAGCCTGATATTATTTTTTAAAGTGAAGTGGCGTTACATTCAGCCAAGTATGTTGACCCATACTCAGAATTTGTGTTCTGCATTTAACCCATCCAAAGTGCACACACACAGCCTGTGAACACACACACACCGTGAACACACACCCGGAGCAGTGGGTATCATTTATGCTGCGGCGCCCGGGGAGCAGTTGGGGGTTCGGTGCCTTGCTCAAGGACATCTCAGTCGTGGTAAAGTTATGCAAAAGTATTGCGTAACACATTACTTTTTTCCATAAAAAGTAATGTAATTAGTTACTTTTTTAGGGAGTAACACAATCTTGTAATGCATTCCTTTTAGAAGTAACTTTTCCCCCAGCACTGGCTGTTTTGTTGGCCTTTACATCATGATACAGTGCAATCATTTTTCTCATATTTTGAGATCTGCATGGATTTCACTTTGGGCCGGATCTGGGCCAACACTATGTTGCTGTCTGGGCTGTTGTTGGACATAATAATAAAAATAATAAAAAGTAATTTTAGTATGCTTTTTAAAAAAAAATCTAAAACTCTGATAATGCTTCTCCTCTGAGCCCTCTCATACCTCGTCCCACTTAAAGTGCTTCTTCTTCACCTGGTTATTAGAACAAGGTATCTAAAGACAATATAGTTTAGAAGCTATGGTTTCTAAAGACAATATAGTATAGAATGAGTTACATTTATGAGCATTTATTGGAGTGTTTGTCTTTTTATGTCCCATAGTAACACAAAAAATAATTATTAACTACATGATTCATTTATCAAATTATTGAAATCATGAAATTTTAATTCGTTTTAATATTTAAAGGTTTAGTCTTGGGTAGTGACGGAATTCGTTGAAATGACCAGAATCACACAGAACAGAATGAAACCGTTATGTCATTTCAGGTAAATGGGTAAACACAAATTATGTAACTGTGCAAAGCTTATTTAATTTAATGAAGTTCTAACGTTAATAATGTGTTTCCATGTATGTGCAAACAAATGGAAAACTGTAAGTGTGCTAGAAACACATTTTTCCATACAATCTATGGATACCTATGATTACTCCCGCTTATATGTCTTACTAATGAAAACAAAGAGGTGAATTGTCTCTACTGAAAGAGGAGTGATTCAGCAATTTTCTTTCAAGGACCACATGAGGGACACTAGAGGATGTTTCTTTTTAATGTGGTACAAAAATGTAAACTTTTATATGATGCAAGGCAGGCAGGTGCCGAAAGATCAACCAGACTGAAATCTGAACCATGTAATTACTGGGGTGAACAAGTAAGGAGAAAGAAATGCGGTTGTCTGTTTTTTAGTGCATTGTTTCAAACTAAAAAGTTAACTTTTGATACTAAGCTTCCTTCTTAGGACACTTTTTTTTTATTTCCCTAGGGAGGTATGATTACATGCTGCTATTCTTCCTCATTGTGTTGTGTCATTAAAAAAACTAAACTAAAATAAACAATTCAGATATGAAGCATTTGAGTGGATCATTTTAATATTGCCAGCTGTTACAAGAAAGTGCTACAAAAAGCCTCAGTCTCTCTTGTACCACACAAAAACACGATATCATTTAAGACTCCACCTTCCATCTTCTCTTAGCAGTATAAACACTGTAGAAAGTGTATCTCTCTCCTCCCTCCCTCTTTCACCGTTTCTTCATTTAAGCATGTCAACAGTCCTGAGAACAAACAGCTTTAATATCTGAGCTAATCCTGAATCCTGAGCACCACGGTCTGTGAAAGTGAACAGAGGAGCGAAGCACGATGGCTTCAGCCGGCCTGGAGATCCTGGGGATGCCTGCCTGACCGTGCCGGGGTGGCTCGGGGGGATGGTGGCCTGCTGTCTGCCCATGTGGAGAGTGGCGGCATACATAGGCCAGAAAACATCGCATCAACGCAGATCGTGTGGGAAGGTTTGTGGATGAACTGCGTGGTGCAGAGCACAGGACAGATGCACTGCCGTGTCTACGACTCCATGCTGGGGCTTCCCGATGACCTGCAGGCTGCGCGTGCTCTGATGGTCGTGAGTACGCTGCTCGGTGTGCTGGGCATGACTCCTGGCTGTGGCTGGGGACGAAGTGCACCACTGCACATCAGATGCAGCTACACAAGCCGCGCATTATGCCTGGCGACCGGGTGACGTTTAATAACTGAGTTGACTTGCTGCTGCTAATGGCTGTATGTTGGAGCGCTACGGCATCATGCCTGGATTTCCACAATCCGCTTCTAGAGGAGGCAGGGAGGTTTTTGGGAACCCCTTGTACCCGGATGGGGCGCCCCTGCCTGCTGTTTCCTAGGTGGAGTCATTTTGTCTTTTCCTTTCCCCCAAAACCCAAGAACAATGCTGTGCCGAAAAAATTTTTGGCCCTACTCAGGGGTCAAATCTATGTCTGGGGAATAGATATAAACAGGAGAGATTATGTCTGAGGGGGGTCTGACTTTTTGGAAATTAGAAGGCCCCTTTGGAGAGAAAAGCCAACAAGTCTGCAAATGAGGGAAATAAGCGTTCAAATTTTCCAAAAAAAAAAATGAAGGGTTTTGAACTTTGATTACCAATATGGCAGATATAAGATTATTTTTTTTGTTTTCATTTTAATGTATTTGATATTGTACGAAGTTTTGTCATTTTATCTTTTGTTCAAATTTTTGCACAATCCAAATGCTAATGGTTGAATAATCAGTAGCTCTTAAGTGGTGATAATAAATGAAATTTTTGTCCACTAAATTTGCTAAATGAATGTTTACAGTTAATTTTGAGTCCATTGTAGACATTCTACTAACTAAAAAATAATTTTTGGCAACTGCATGTCAGCAAATTTTTCTTTAAAAGTTTTAGCAGACTCCCACATTGGTTAGTAGAATAAGCTGACAAGTACTTGCAGAGTTTCTTACAGTCAGTAAAAGATAATAAAAAGTGTTGGCAAAAATTACCCAGACAGTCACTAATACTCTAATGACTGCTAGTTGACATGTTACTTATAGTTAAATATTACTGCAAGTATCTAAAGGGGAAAATAATGCCAGTTTCAGAAACAGAATAAAATTTAAAGATCAATGCTTAATTTAATTAAAACATTAATCAATTTGATTTTTTTTTAGACAGGCATTAAATAACAAAAAAAGGGGAAAAAAATTAATAATAATAATAAAAAATAATAAAAAAAAATTTTCCTGGGAAAAGAGTCCCTTTTTTATTATTTTTGGAAATCAACCCCCTGCTTTTAAAAGGTTTAAAACCACAAATAAAAATGATACTCCCAATGGGGGAGGCGGAATGGAACAAGGGATGTTGTTCTAGTAAACCCCCAAAAACCTTTTTTGTCCCCAAAATCTTTAGTCAAGAAGAAATGGGGTTGCATGGGTGCAGAAAAAAAGCACCTGTTTTCCCCAAGAACCCTCTTTCTCAAAGGGGTTTCAATAATTGGGGAAAAATTTTAAAAAGCCTGGTAGGTTAATATGCAAACCCTTTATTTTTTGTCTTGAAGTCATTAAACATTATCTTTAAAGGTGCTAAAACCCAATTTTGTTCACTTTTCCCTTCGGGTTAAAAAAATACTGACATAGATGATCCCCCCCCAACAAATGCATCTGTTTTTGATGAAAAAATAGAAGTGAAGATGCTCATTCCACTTTTTCCCTTTGCCCCAACAACACTGAAAAGGCGGGTTGGGTCACCAGGTTTCACTTTACCTATGCATGACTGATTACAGAGTAAGTGTGTAAAATGTGTGTGTGTGTGTGTGTGTGTGTGTGTGTGAATTTATTTTTAGTGTATCTGTGTGAGTGAGAGTGAGTGTGAGTGAGTGAGTGAGTGTGTGTGTGTGTGTGTGTGTGGAGAGAGGAGTTAATAATGCCTGATGCTGTTTTTTTTAGAGCTGAGTCCCCCCGTCAGGCATCTTGGATTCTGTCTCTTTTTGCCCTCTCAGTCCTCAGTGACTTTACTGCTTCTTCTCAGGGGGCCGAACCCAGTTCAGTCATCACTTTAAAACAAACCTCTGCTCTAAATAAAAAAATTTAAAAGTTTGCTTTTTGGGGTACCCCTTGTTCCGAAATGCAACCACTAAAAGTTTTCCCCTAAAAAAGTCTGTAGTCGCCAGTTACCCTTTTTTAACCAGTTCCTCTGGGCTTTTGTTATCTATCCGCCATTTGGTCTCGGGGGAAATACCAGATGAAGAAAAATAAATCATTAAACAAACCTTTTTCCATGCCAATTTTTGTCCCCAAAAGTTTAGCCAACCCCCGGGGGTTTTTTCCCCAACATAACTCCCCCTTTCCCCTCATGGGGCATTAAAAAGCATGAGCCATTGTCAAAAGATTTTCCCTTGGTTAATGGAACTTTTCCAGCACATTCTTGTTTTCAGAATGGCAGCTTTTGGGGGTTGGAGATATTGGGGGTCCCCCCTAGCTGTGTTGGTTGGATTGTAGGCATTGTGTCTTGTGCTTTGCCTTTGGAAGGTCAAAGCCAGGGGGGAAATCGAATGGGGGCGAGACCATATGGGAGGGAATCTGGATGAACTGCGGGGGCACTGGCCAGAGGGGGTAAAGCTCCCTCCCCTGCTGGCACCAGCTCAGACCTGCAGGCGCCAGGGCTCTTTTGGGGATTGCCATTGTGATTACTGGGGCTTCTGTTTCCATTGTGGGGGCCAAGTGCCTAACTGCCTAAGGGGGAGGGGGGCCAAAGCCAGAGTCATGATCACCCCCTTGGGGTCACCTTCATCTGCCTTTTGCGGCCCTGCACTTGATCCCCTTTTGCTGGTCTGCTCACAGTATCATCAGATCCTTCACGACCCCATAATCATAGAGGCACAAAAAGGGGGGATTGGTAATCCTTTTTCCCTTTTTTGGGGAATGTAGGCCCCTTTTGCTGATTGGGGGGGGATTTCTGCTGGCTGCCCCCCCCGGGGGGGGAGAATAAAAATACGGTCCACCCAGCAGGATGGTTTACTCTGCTGCCCGGGGCTGTACCCCCCCACCGGCTTTGGGAAAACGAGACTATGTGTAAAAAAACATCCCCTTTTTGTGTTGCAACTTGTTCATATTGCCGAAAAGAGAACGGGATGATTCACAAGACAGTGTGTGTTTCTGTACAGTGAAATTCTGCTGTTTTGCCATTTCCCTTTTAAAGTTTTTGCAAGCAGTTTAAAGAATTGCAAATATTATATTATTATTTAAAAAAAAGCCCCATGCAAAAAAATATGTTCATAGCCAAAGTTGATATGTGAGAATGTCCTTTTTGTATTGTGGGTTTCCCATACCTAAAATTTAATTTTTTAGTATGTTTTTTTAAATTTTTTATTACATGCATCTTTTGATGTAAACTTCCGTTTTATCAAGACTTGTGGTTTAACCCCTTTCAAAAACCCCAAATTTATTAAAAAAAACAAATTAATTTGTTTCTACGCCCCTTGTTTTTTGGGGCCCAATTTGTTTAATTTATTAACTCTTTCCCCCCTTTTTTTTTTTTTTTTTAAGTTGCAAAACTATTTTCAGCATTTGTGATCATTTTCACAAACATTTAGTGACACCCGGGAAAATTTTTTGTATGGAAATATGAACATGTATTATGTAAAATGAAAGAACAGAGTCTCTAGGCCTGTTCACACCGGGCCAAATTTTCCCCGAGTTACGGCGTTTAAGCCCAAGGGGGATAAACAAAGGGCCAATGTGAGTGTGCCCCCCCAAAACCTTGGGCCGAAAACTCCTTTTTTAAAAAAAACCTGGGGTTGGGTTTTTTTTGGGAACCCCCTCCAAAAAATATTGACCAATGGGAAAGGGCTTTTAAAAGCGGTCTGGGGTTTGAAGTTACGGGAAAAAACACCTTGGGGGCCAAACACAAAACCCGCTTGCTGAGCACACTACAAGGGGGAAGAAGATATCGAAAATAAACCTCACTGCCGGGAAAAAAAATAAGGTTTAAGAAGATGCAAAGGGAAGATGAATTTGAGTTGTTTGGGCTGGTTTGGGGTGGAACACAAAGAACTATATGACAAAAAAGGAAGGGGAATTAAAAAAACGAAAAAAAGAACTAGTATTTCTTTGTATTTTGTTTTTTCATTAAAAATCTAATGTCAGGGGAAAGAAATTTTTTGGGGTTTACTGGCTCATCTCCCGCGAAAATGGGGGGTGTGAACACAAAAACGTTGAAAAAACGGGTTCGTAAGCCCAAAATTTCCCTCCCCGGGGTTAACGGCCCTTTCTTTTTAAAAAAAAAAAAATACCTTCCTCAAATTTTTAATCAAATATGAATGGGGGTAATTTTCATTAAATAATCAAAAAACTGGGAAAAACATGTTTTTTTTCAAATTTAAAAACGGGTCAGATTGAGAATGATGATCAAAAAATAGATGGAATTTGATCCCCCATCAACAACCCAAAAGCCCCAGTCCTAAACCACTTCCTCTGTCACATTTCTTTTTTGGGACATTAACAGTTTTGTTTTTTTATGTAATGTTTGATGATCGGGTTGGGTAACATTTATAAGAGGGTTAACGGGTATTTTCCCCGGATTTGGCCGGTTTTAATTTCCTAAAATATCCATTTTTGGCTTTGTTTGCTTTTATGGCCCAAAAAATCCGGAGGCTCTAAAAGAGCAGGCGGCTTCTTGTGTTTTTTTTAAAGCCACAGTACTTTTATGTCATACCCGATTGGGGTCTCAGTGCCCTTTAGGTCGAACACTAAATATATACCGATTTTCATCGCGACCGGGGGGCCCCTGTAGATCCCCCCCTTTCTCAAGCACCCGAACCAATTCGACAATGTCTGCATGTTATTGGTCAAAAATCATTACCTTCATTAAGTATGAAAACGGGAAACCCCAAAAACCAAAAACCCGGAATTTTTGGCAATATAGAAATCCTGGCCAGGACATGTGCTGGGAAAATGGCCGTTTGGGACCCTATGCATAAGCAAGCTTTTTTCTTGTTTCCCTTATTTTTGGCTTGTTTATGGATCCGCCAGTGCTAATTTGAAGATCTGAACAGCTCCCCTACTGTCTAACGGGGAAAAACATGGATTGGCAGAAAATTCTGTCAGCAGTGGGGAAAGAGTTAACATAAAACTGATTTGTCTCAGAAATGTTTTTTGAAAATGAAAGAACGAAAATACCGGGGCCCCTTCCCTTTTTTGAGTTGTCCATGGAAAACAATGAAGAACACAGGGGTTAAAAGAAACTTTCATAACCCCCAATAATGAGGGGGGATGAGTTTAATCAGCCGTCACTAGGCCCAGCCTTTACACCTGTTATCAAGGTCTACCGCCTCTGCACAAGAATCTTTTTTCTTTGTCAGGGCCCCAATCTAAGCCAGTCCTGACAAAGGCCTTTTCAGGGGTGAAGATGAGGCATTGGGTCATGGAATGAACAAAAAAAGAAACATCTCAGAAGAGGAGCCTGAACCCGCTTATGGGCCCTTTGAGAAAATCCAAAACATCTTCAAAAATCTTTTTGGTTGTAACTTTTTATACTGTTGAGTATCATGCAATCCATAAAAAAAAGTCAAGGCTAAAAAAAATTGGCCCCTTTGGTAAATTGATCAAAAAAAGTGAAAATTAATATGCATTGTTAATCCTTTTTTGGGCTTTTTTTTTAAAAATTCACACAAATGTATCCTTTCATTGTAAAATAAGAATTTAAAAAAGGGGGAAAAATCATTAGAAATAAAAAGTTTTTTTTTTTTTTCCCCATTGGCCACCAATTTAGCCCCCTTTTATTCAATCTTTTTTAAAAAATCCATTTTTCCAGTTTAACAGGTCTAAATTTTTTTCCTATAATGCCTGATGATGGGGTTAGAGAACACCCGGAAAAAAGATCAGGAACCCCCTTCCCCCATCCAGAATCCTCCCCGACCCTTTTTTGATTCCCAGCTTTCTTTTTCAGTTTACTACCCAGTTTCGAGGGTTCAGGTCAGAGGACTGGGAAAGGCTATAGGAGAAGCTTGGTTTTTTTAGCTCAGTGACCCATTTCTGTGTTTTTTTGAAAAATTTTTTTGGGGTTTTTTATGGTTGGAAAAATCCAAACATGGCCCATTATAAAAATTTCTAACAGAGTCAGTCACTTACTGATTTTTTATCTGTAGGTATTTGAATGAATCCATGATGCCATGTATCTAAACAAGATGTCCAGGGGCCTCCAGCAGAAATATAGGCCCCAAAAATCAAAAATACAGAGTATATTTCATTGTACACATGGGGTAATTTTTTTTTTCTGTGTTCACCAACCCCTCTTGAATGTTTGCCGCTAAAAAACTCATTTTTTTGTTTCCCCTCTGATCATAGAAACCATCCCCATTTAAAGTTCCAGTCATGTCTGATAACTGAATATGCTTTAGTTTGTTTTTTTAATGAGCTTGGGGAATTTTTTTTTGTAACCCTCCCAAAAAAATTGTTGGGTGTAAAGGGTTTTTTTGACAATTTTTTTTAAAGGGTTTTTTGAACCAGAGACTCAACTATTTTCGAATTCTCCCGCTTTTGACCCTTGGGGAGTCTTTTTTGCTATTTAAAATCCCCCTTTCACCGCCCTTGGGCGATATAGACCCCTTTTCCTCTTCCCGGCAGTTTTTTTAACATTTTTTTGTTGATTGAATTTCTTAATTATTGCCCCCGATGGTGGAAATGGGGTTTTTACCCCTAGCCCCTTTCTTAAAGCCACTTCACCAATTTTGGGAAACTCAATTATCTTTTTTTTTGCACATTTTCTGGTTTTTTTCATTGTGATGGATGATTAAGGGGAAATTTTGGGCTTTGTTTTTCCTTTTCCTTTTTTTATATTTCTTTGAAACAGGAAGCCAGAGCTGCATGATTTCATGTTTATAATCATGCTGGAGTGCTCAAAATTGTGAATATGAATGGGAATATACTTCCCGGGGTTTTTACTCATAAGAATTTATAGGGGGCTAATTTGTGACCCAGTTTTGAGAAAAAAATTCTTTCATAATGAAATTTCCCCCCGTTTTTAAAGTCTTATTATCCAACAAAAAGGGTACATTTTTTTGGATTTTTTTTAAAAAAAAGACCAAAAGGTTAACAAGCAGATGAATTTTCCGGGCCTTTTTTTATCATATTTACCAAAGGGGGCCATATTTTTTGGGCCCCGGGGCTGTATAAAAAACATAACCAAAAAGCATTAACACATTAGCTGATGTGTGTCTAAATACAGAAGGAAGGAAACACGATGCATTGGGAAACCCGGGGGGGAAAAAACCCTTTTAAAAAGGGGGGAAAAGGGTGCCCAAAATTTTTTATTTAAGGAAATATTTTTTTTTTTTTTCATTTAGTACTGCCCCCTTTTGGGAAACAACAGAAGATACTTGCATGTTTCCCGGGAAAATAAATTTAAAAATACAATTTACCTTTATCTTTAAAAATTTCCAAAATTTTTACCCCCCCTAAACTAAAAAATGTAATTTAAGTTCTTTTCCCGGGGTTTTCAGGACAAAATGCCTCATCCCGTCCGCCCCGGAATCGACTCCCGAGGGTTTAATGCAAAAAGTTTTTCCTTTTTTTGGGGACCAGTGAATGTTTAACCTTTTTAATAGTTGTGTTTTTAGTCCCCCAGTTGTCCCCAGTGTGAAAAGATGGATCTCCCAAAAACATACAGTCACTGCTGTGCCGACAAGAGTGGACTACTCAGGGGTCAAATCTATGTCTGTGAATAGATATGACAGGAGAGATTATGTCTGAGAGGTCTGACTCTTTGCACATGAAGGACCTTGAGAGAAAAGCCAACAAGTCTGCTAAATGATGGCAAAGATTATCAAATGTCAAAAACAAATGAATGACTGATGCTGAACTTTGATTACCAATATGGCAGATATAAGATTATTGTTTTTGTTTTCATTTTAATGTATTTGATATTGTCGCAAGAAGTAATTTTGTCATTTTATCTTTTGTTCTAATTTTTGCACAATCCAAATGCTAATGGTTGAATAATCAGTAGCTCTTAAGTGGTGATAATAAATGCAATTTTGTCCACTAAATTTGCTAAATGAATGTTTACAGTTAATTTTGAGTCCATTGTAGACATTCTACTAACTATAAGTAACTTTGCAACTGCATGTCAGCTAATTTTCATTAGTTTTAGCAGACTGCTACATTAGGTTAGTAGAATAAGCTGACAAGTACTTGCAGAGTTTCTTACAGTCAGTAGAATGTCCATCATAATAAAGTGTTGGCAGAAATTACGCAGACAGTCACTAATACTCTAATGACTGCTAGTTGACATGTTACTTATAGTTAATTATAGTTACTGCAGTATCTAAAGTGGAAAATAATGTCAGTTTCAGAAACAGAATAAGAAATACTTAAGATCAATGCTTAATTTCATTAATTAAGCATAAATAAAAAACTGTAAATATTTATAATGATAATAAAAAAAAATAAAAAAAAAAAATAAAATAACAAAAAAAAAATTAAATAAAATAAAAAAACACTAGGAAAAGAGTGCCTTTATTATTATTTGAAATCAATCCTGCTCTTAAAGGTTAACCACAAATATAAATGATATTTCCATGTCGGCCGAGACGGAATGGAGACAATGCACTGTTGTTCTAGTAAACCTCTAAACCTCTTTGTGCCCAATGCTTTAGTCAAGAGAGCGTAACTGAGACTTGCATGGGTGCAGATAAAGCACCTGCTATATCGCAGAGCAACTCTTTCTCAAAGTGTTCAATAATTAGGAAAATATGTAAAGCTCTGGTAGGTTAATATGCTAACCTACTTTGTCTTGAAGTCATTAAACATTATCTTTAAAGGTGCTATAACGACATTTTGTTCACTGTTCATGCAAGTTAAAAATACTGCATAGATGATATACAACAAATGCATCTGATTTGATGTAAATAGAAGTGAAGATGCTCATTCCACTTGTTCCATATGCTCCAACAACACTGCAAAGGCTGATGCAAGGTCACCAGGCTTCACATACCTATGCATGACTGATTACAGAGTAAGTGTGTGTATAATGTGTGTGTGTGTGTGTGTGTGTGTGTGTGTGTGTGTGTGTGTGTGTGTGTGTGTGTGTGTGTGTGTGTGTGAGTGAGTGAGCGAGTGAGTGAGTGTGTGTGTGTGTGTGTGTGTGAGAGAGAGAGTTAATAATGCCTGATGCTGTTTAGTTTAGAGCTGAGTCACGCTGTCAGGCATCATTGATTCTGTCTCTGTTGTCTCTCAGTCCTCAGTGACTTTACTGCTTCTTCTCAGGTGGCAATCAGTTCAGTCATCACTTTCAAACCACCCTGCTCATAGAACTAAAACAAATTAAGTTTGCTCTTGTGGTATCCCCTGTTCCGAAGCATGCAACCACTGAAAGTTTTCCTCAAAAGTCTGTGTAGTCATGCCAGTTATCCTTTAACCAGTTCCCTCTGGGCTTTTTGTTATCTATCCGCCATTTGTCTCTGAGTGGAAATACCAGATGAAGAGAGCTAAATCATTAAACAAACTCGTTTCATGCCAAGGTTACTCACTCAAAGTTTAGCCAATCCCCTGAGACTTTTTCCAACATAACTCCACCTTCCTCATCGTTGCATTATAAAGCATGAGCCATTGTGCGAAGACTTTTCCTTGGCGAATGGAATTCATTTCACAGCACATTCTTGTATAAAACAGAATGGCAGCTCTGGGGGTTGGAGATATTAGGGGTCACCCTAGCTGTGTTCGGTTGGATTGTAGGCATTGTGTCTTGTGCTTTGCCTATGTGGAAGGTCACGCTCATCGTGAACATCAACGGCAGACCA
>NC_056611.1:5685433-5685687 GCF_018340385.1 Cyprinus carpio
TGCCTTGTACCTTACATGTGCAGTGACAATAAAGTTGAATCTAATCTAATCTAATCTAATAATGCACAATTGGCCTTGTCTCTCACACACAGTGGTGTTCAGTAGGGTCCCACTGTAGGATAAATATTTAAGATTCTGCATTATTAGTTTGATAATCAAATACAGATTGGTAGGGATGGTACTGGCACTGCGGTTAACCAAAACAAAACAAAAAAAGAATAATAATAATAATAATAATGATAATAATAATATAA
>NC_056611.1:5685765-5760270 GCF_018340385.1 Cyprinus carpio
GTGGTCTTTACTTGGGTCACACAACTAAATAAATTTACTATATTTTAGCTTAATAATATTTAATGTTCTGAGGAGATTTTTAGTACTAAATAATATTTGTGGAGAAATATGACCCCTTGATGGACATTTAAATGTGTAAGCATTGTTTATGCTGATCTGTGTGGTGTAAATCAGTCTAATTTATAAGACGGGTGTATGTTTTGGTGAATGTCTGTTGGGGAGATTATAAAAAAGTGGCCCCTAAAAAAAAAGAAAATGTTCCCCCCACCCCACCAAATTCAGGTTGTGGAGGGACCGGTTTCCCGGTTTGCCTGAGGATCCTCAGTGCCAGCCATCTGAACCCGGCCAAGCGTGCGCTGGCGCCTCACCAGGGTCGTGCACGAAGTAAAGGGTGCCAGTCCGTGCGGTAACCGGTTGCTGCTCCGAGGCACAAACGAAGCAGCAGTAACGTCAGTCCTTAGCGGGAAGTGCGTTTAGGTACGCAGTCGCGACAGTCTAAGCACAGACTCGCCGAATGAAGTTCACAGGCAATTCACTCGACCGTCGTATTGAACTTACCTCTCCATACTGCAGTTTACAAAAAACTGAGCTCGAGACAGAATTCAGCGCAAAGATCTTTAGAAGCTTGTCACATGACGTACCCCCCTTGACGAGAGGCCATCTTTGAATTGTACATTTTTTTTTTTTTTTTTTTATTTTTCATTATTCTTTTTTTTTTTTTGGTATTATAACAAAGAGAACAAACACATTTGTATATAATTTACTTTTCTAAAAAAAGTACTCACGAACGTGTACAATTACCTGCGATGATTCTTTAATTAATGTTTTTTTTTTTTACTAATTCCTTATTTTTCTTTCTTTGATTTTTCTGGTTCACAGCATAGGTAGTAGGCTAAGCTGTGGGGTTTTAAAACAGGATCAGTTCACCACAAAATGTAAATCTTATTACATTGGCACTGTCTCTCTCTCTAGCCAGTGTAAGTCATGGTAATCAAAACTGTTATTTATTTACTATTAGTTGATGGGGACAGAAATAATTAATTAAACGAAACAGAGCATCCCTTAAAAGGCTATTTTCATTTGCATTGTCCCGGATTAGGCAACCTAAATTAAAAACTACAACGTATCATATTCAACCAAAATCACACAATGATTAACATTTAAAATAAGGCATAAAAAAAAATCATGTTGCATATCTATCAACTATTTTCTCGTGTTGGAATAATATGGACGTGAGAATGATGACCGATTTAAATTGTTGGTTTAATCTCTTTAATTCATTTCTACTAGATAAAGAATACTGTGTGAAATATCAAACCAAGTGAGATAACTAGTTGAATGCATTGTTTCTATTTAAGGAATAATTCATGGGTTATTTTTCAGTAACTATTATAATCAGTAATCATTGTACTATTTTGTAGCGAAAGCAATTGCACAAAACAGATAAACAATATTAAGGCATTATCAGAAGCTCTCTATGACTCTCTTTGTCTCTCTCTTCTCTCATCTCTCTCTCCCACACACACCCATTTCACTCACAAAATAGCTATATACTGATAGTAAAAATCTAAATCACCAGATGCATCTAAGGTTTTAAATGTTTTTATTTTTTTATACATGCAGAGTTAGTACATGGAAATCTGACAAGCACTAATTCTCTTTTCTTCTAATATTTCTTTGATAGCAATCAGAATTAAAAAATACCCACTGTGCTGCGCTTATTTGGTAACAAGGAGAACCTCCGAAAGGCCAGAATGTAATATAATTACTACAAAAGAACATTTGCTCGGTGGCTGGTATAACTTGTTTGCTGTAGATCAGCGGATCCCGTTTGAGTATCGTATGTTGTATATCACGCATAGTTCTTTATGGTACGTAGCCACTGTGAGTCATCGATCTTAGATGCCTGTATCTCTGAGGTGAAATGAATTGTGCTGCCTTGCGGCGCGGTGGGCGGCTGGTGAAAGAACAACCCACCCGTGCCGGACAGGAAGGCCGCGCAGTGACCCAGCCCATGATAGTACCGCCCCATCTCCCCCTCTTCAACGCTTCATACTTGCGATAGGAGATGTGAAAGTCTCACAGTAGTGGAGTGGCCCGTCCAGGACCAGGTACCACTGGCGGTCGGTGCGCAAGAAGCGCCGAAGGTGATCCCAAGAATGCACCGCGATGGGTAGCACTGGCTGGAGTAGATTTACTGAAACATAGTGTACGCAATCAGCAACCAGAATGAAGAGGAAAGCCAAGCGGGTCAGAGCCATGGTGATGCACTGAAATCCCAGCCGCAGGCATACTGCGGGAAGGGGTCCCGGAATCCGCTGGCGCGTCGTGGGGTTTGCAAATCCTGACTGGAGTGGCACGGCGCAAAGTGCGCCTGCGTCATCCACAGGTACTCCCAGAAGACCTGAGCCGCCGCAGTGTTTTGTGCCGGATGGAAGGGCCGTCACTGTCCCGCATGGAGCTGGCGCCCGAGGTGATGATGGTTTCGCCAAAAGCCAATCGATGAAGAGTGATTCCCAAGACCTGCCAGGAGCCATGGAGGGGCTGCATGCGGAGGATAGAAAGAAGGCAACCGGTAGAAATTCTTGTTTTATTTTTTTGCTGATTTTGAAGTACATGGCACTACAAAGGCCATATATTTCAATGTATTAAATGGCTTATAGCGGTATATTAGAAATTGCTGCAGAATAATATAGTCATTATAAATATATATTAGATAATGATACATAAGGGGAATTACTTACTTTCATATAATCGAAAAAATGTGACAGAAAATATATTTATTTATGTAGTAATATGTGTAATTTATATATGGAAGTAATCCCCATGCTATAGTGGGAACATCAGACTGATAAGATATGACTGCACGAAAATATTGGCCAAAGGGAAATATTGAAACATGTGTTAGAAAAATATAAGCACTACTAGTTTCCAATATATGGGAGAGATATGTTATGTAGGCATCGCATTATATTTTACAGTATATTCCCATATAGTTTTTGCTCTATAAGGGCTAGAATATAGATAGCAAACTCTTGATAAAGTGCAGTATGTCAAACTAGGGCTGTGGGTTTAGTGGAATTAGTTCAACCGGACATCTGGTTTAGACGTAGATGGGACCGATGCGACTGAGGAGCCGATCTCTCAACCAGAGGCTGGGAGGTGCTTGCCAATACTTTTGTTTTACTGTCTATTACGGTTTGTTTACATCTCTGAGGTGCAATGCATGTGCTCTGACATCAAATTTATCTGCATTGTGCTTCCCGCTTAAAAAAATCTGACATGTTCCTTGAGTGGTTATCTGAAGTAGAAGCTGTGACTCTAGACTGTTGAGGAAGGAAAAATAGAAAGAAAAATGAACAAATAGTGCTTTTTCATTGCTTAAGCAACAGCCACGTTATTCGTGGTATTTGAAGGCCTGTGTAATGTGGAGCCTGCAGGCAAGGGAATTAAGGGGGAACTGGTTTTCAGTTTAACCGAATAACTACGATACTCTTGTTTGCTATTTGACTATAGATGCAACGTGTTCGACCCGAAAAGAAGCACTTATATCCCTTAACCATTCATGTTTATAGCTCTTTGGTAGCAAAATTTGAGAAAGCTCAATACAGAAGCTGAAAATACAAAGAAAGGTTGGTGATGTCATAATTAATAAACTACGTAACCTGAAACCCACTGTAAAAAATGGCTGGTAGTGTAAATAGAAATTGTTAAAAAAACATCTTGTTCTGTGAAAGTGCATGTGGTTTCTTTCGTGCCTGACTAATGCTATCAGTAGGTGTTCTTGAACAGCAGGTTTTCCCTAGTGCTATGTACTTTGTGTTTCCATCCTCCTACTCAGAAAACCAAATGAGACTGAACACAGTTAAGCAAAATAATAAAAAAATTAAATTTAAAAACAAATTAGTGAAATAAAATAAAAACTCCAACAAGGATTCAGGAAGCATGTTTCATTCAAATAAAACTCACAACAATGTCTTAAAATGGCCCATCAGCCAAACATTCCACAGCAACTATACTTATGTCTGTATATGGCCCATCATGTAGTGACACAGATACATAATCTTTGACCAAATTACATCTTCCACTGGAGCTCTTTCATCACTGAGCAGAATAAGTTACATTTTTTTTTTGGCAGTAAATTCAATCTCACACAAAACACAAAACCAGCCATATGCTGGAAAACACCCATACAGGATAAAAAAAAATAAGTGAATGTATGTATTACAATTGACAAAAATAGAGGCCAAGAAATGTATTTGGCTAAAATGTGTTTCCGTAAATATATTTTACCACCAACAAAATATTCTGGGTGCTCCATATTTTCAATGCAAGAAAATGGTTTCACATTTCACTTTGAAGACCATTTTTTTTATTTGGTGTCTATAACACTAATTGTGAACATAGTATTTGATGCTATTTTATTAAAAATATAATGATCATAATCTAGCTTTGAGCGGCTTTTAGGCTTTTTTAGTCCACATTTCCATTTTAGACTAACAAGACTTGTCTGACATGTAGACATATATTTCGTTTTCATTCAACCTTCTTATACACCAAATGTATTTTCAGCATATAAGAAATATATTTAATTTTAAACTTCTTTGTTTACACGCAATATATTTTCAAAGATATTTTTGGCCAGGAAACAAAACACAAAAGGCAGTATGGGGCATATTTCATTCATAATATAAAACTGTGGTGACATCTGCAGCATCCAGCAACAGGGTGATTATACAGTAACTGCGAAGTTCGTTCACTAGTACACAGTGATAAGACCAGAACTCCAGAGACCATCAGAAGCACGCCAGCAACAAGATAGATGCTTTCACTTTTCCCCTCGTTCCTCAGTTATAAAGTTGGTGGCATTTCCCTGAGACGAGTGCCAAAAGAATCCCAGTGATGCCCACCCCGGATCGAAAACTACCACCAGGACACGAGCGAGCAGGGCCTTCAGATCGGCGCTCACAGCGCCACCAAAGGAGTCGAGATTTCAGAAAAAATTCATTCTAGTCCACTGAAGAATCTGCGACAAACTGAGGCAACGCAGCTTTCGTGAGATTCTATGCGTTTGTGACAATAAAAAGTGTGTTTTTTTTTTTAATATATGAGGAGATCACTTTTGGTCCACTTTGTCAATTTCCTAAAGGGAGTCACTTTTGTTTGATTCCCCAGCACTTGTGTTAGAAGCATACCAAAAGCTTTCTACAGGTTCAATTCTGTGTCTTCTCGATCTCATCCAGGTCACACTGAGAACAGGTATTCAAAGTACACCGTGCTGCAAACATAAACGCAGAAAAATAATAAAAATGCTATCTTATCGTGAGGCCAGGAATTTGAGGTGCACGTGCCGCGTCCATCGCGTGTCGCTTTCTGAAGCAGTGGCCATCAGTGTTATAATCGACACGTCGGGAGTCGCTAGAAGCCGACCATACAAACATTTCGCATTGCTGAGCATCACGGCTGCATCTTGTCTAACCGGTTTGTGGAGGATACCGTGAAACAGTTTGCAGTGTGCAAAACAACTTCACAAGTGTTTTGGTTGGAATAGAGATGGTACTGTGTTTTTCTCTTTCTGTTTTAAATGTTAAAAAAATTTGTTCAAACATTCTGGCATTTATGAAATATTTTTAAATCTGTGCTAACCCGTTTTTTTTTTTTTTTTTTTTTACACGTTGTGGTGGCGGGGGGGGGTAAGTTGCTTGGCGGAAGAGGAATGCACATTAGATCTCGATCGGATGGGTTTGAATGTGGTTGGGACTTCGCCCCCTCACATCCTGTTCAAAAACGGAGCGCATCTCCAGCAACACATTCAACTGTTTATACCTGTATGACCCATCGAGTAATTGTGACACAGACACATAATCTGAATCTTGGACCATATTCCTGATTATAACATAATATTCTTCTACAGTTCACTGTAAATTACCACAGCCATTGCGCCACTTTGCCAGGAAGGCTGGAAAAAAGCTAAAGAAAGTGGTGGGTTGAGAAAATCTGTTTTCTCCTGACGACCTTCGCTCTTTGATAGCACAGTCATATTACAGCTTAGATCTGTGAATTATACACTCAATTTTATTTATGTGAATTATCCTTTGTTTGTTTTTTTATTTTTTTTTGTTGATAAATGTTTTTTTTCTTTTTTAAAGCACTATCAACGTCCTGGCTAAAAATTCATTTTATCCACCACTGGCTGGCTCTTTCACAACCTGAGCAGCATTAATTTATTTTTTTGGCACAGTTGTTTTAAACAAAAAAGTTATAAGATTATCTGTTTCAGGTTTCCCACCATTTGAAAACCAATGCAACAGGTCAATGATCAAATTATTACTTGAAAGCACATATTGTTTAGTAGGTCCAGTTTTTCCACTAAACTTTCTTAGAATGACGTGGAGACAGACACTATTAACATGTCTTGAGTATGTTGTTTATTAATTTTGTTTTTTCTTACAGCCAAATAGAGAGTTTGTTTTTAACAGCATTGCCTAAAAACTGTTTTTACCGGAGATCTTCTCTAACCACTCTGTCCAGGGGTGATTTCAGCTCGTTTTTTCAACAAGTTTTCGCACGATCCTTAATGTGTTCTTTGATGTGAGAATAACTATTACTAATGAAATGAACTCCAATGCAGTATTAAGTACATTGTTTTTAACAGAAGCATTTATTTCCATAACCAGAGTAAGCCAATTTAATGATTACGACATCTTTCTGTGCGAAAATTCTTATTTATGTTTTGGAAAAAATGTATGTATCGGTTATTTGCACTTGTTATTAAACCATGGGCGCTTTGTAGTTTATTACCAGTCAGATACCTATAATGATTAATGAGAACTATTTCATATTGTCTACGTGACGATAAGATTACCAGGAAAGCTTGTTTTCTAAAAAAAACAAAAAACAGTTTTCAGATCTCCGTTCGCTTTCCTGAGTTGAAGAATTCCTCTCGAATCACAGTATAACTTGCACCACCTCTTCATCGTTCAGTCATCTGTGAATCACAGCATAAAGTCTCCGTAAAATAAACCACGCCATAGTCCACAGAACACTGGTCCTTCTTTGTTTTCTCCTTGGGGAAAAAAACTTCCAGAGATATGGGAAAAAATAGGTTTTTACGAAAAAAAGGGTCCTTGTAGTAAAATGTCCTTTGCATGCTTGATTACTTTCCAGAACGTAGTCTCTGCTGGTGGCGGTGGATACAGGTTTGGCCCGTGGCGTGAGAGGTCCTTGATGGTTGTAGTTGGTCCTTCCTTTAGGACGGGCAGGCGAGCTTTGCACAGAAATCCTTCCGTGCCCAGGATTAGCTCCTGCAGTCCCCACCGATTGTGATCATAGAGAGAAGCCCGCACCTCCCATCCTTTATAGAGATTGGGAGAAAGGGATTTGTACGAAAAGCTCCCTGACGATGCGTGTTTAGTTGTGCGCCAGACGGGACCAGGACCAGCACTCGCAGCGACGATCGAAGATCACACCCACTGGCAATGCCCCCCTTTGCTTTGGAGTCTTCATAATAATAAAAGTGCCCGTCATCAACAAAGTTTGGTGCATTTTTCCCGACCCCCCGGTGGTCGAGTCCCCTAGGTAGTTATGCCTCAAAGAAGGCAGATAAGTGATGGCGAGCTACGGGCCATGCACGTATGTGGGAAAGTCCAGCAGTGTGCCTGCTAGGGGTGTAGTTAAAGCTTTCGCTGCGGTGGTCGACGATTGCTTGCACTGCAATCTGTCCTGTGCTCTGGACGCAACAAGTTTCAGTCGTCACAAGCCCCGCCCCAGTACACGGATATGTGGGGATGTGTTTCTGGTTCCACGATTGTTGGCTCCCAATGAACGCGCAGACATCTTCCACATAGGAAGGGCAACAAATAAGACTCGTCCCAGAAAACCAATAATGCCCCGGGACAAGGCCTTAAATCTGTCGACACCATAGACACCATTTTGCTGCTCGTTTGCTCAGCTTACGTTACGCTCCCTTGGAAGTGTTTGCTGCTTCGTCTGTCTAGTTCAATTCGTAAGTAATGACTGTCTGATCCTAGCTTTCAGAGTTTTAAAGGTTGTCTCAGAAGGGAGGAGTCCAGGTCATATGTGGATCCTGACAAACCGTCATTAGGTGAATTTTCAAGTGCCTGACCAGATTCCCCCCCCCCCCGCCAAGGAACAACGATACAGCGGTGGTGTTCTCCCTGGCTTGAGCAAGCGCATTAACGATGAACCATGAAGCGGGGTTTCACCACAACACAAAGGAACCAAGTCATCAACACAAAAGGACTGGGTGGATATCTCACACAAACTGTCGAGAACTGCAAAACAAAACAATTGAAGCTAAAATAAAGCTAAGCGATATTATCCTATTTTAATTTTGTAGTCATTTTTAAATTTTGTGGTTTAACATTTATTTGCATTTGACAGCTATAGGCAATAAAGGTTTTCACTGTTTCAATTTTTCAGTTAATGAAGGATAAATACGTATAGAAATGAAATTCCAAGATCATTTGATAATACTCCCAGAAGTAATATTTATTGACATAGTACTTGCAAATTTCATACTTCTCCTGTTTGAAACAATACATATATACAGTACTATAATTAGCATTAAATCATAGTCTACCAGTAGAACAAATGGAAATGAGATGATGAAAGGAGTACACAAAACAGAGTTTTCCAGATCATCTCTATTCCAAGACTGGCAAGAATAAGACACTGCAAGCAAGTCATTACATACCATTTACACATTTTATTTAAAGCAAACACTGAATTAAGTAGACCATTACATTAAACAATTTTTCAGGAAAGTGTCAGTTTAAAATTATATTGTCCATTAGCACAAGATATTGGTCCCGGAACAGATGAGTAAGTGGGGCCGGATAAGGTTTGTTTAGGAACATAAGTGCTCCAGTATTACAGCGACTCGGTTGCGTATGTTGTTGCGTGTGTCTGTCTGCCAGGCATACGTTAAGGTCCAGCGAGGCCCATCACAATAGTACGGCTTGTTGTGTATCAGGGGTACATGCCGGGTAATTTGGATACATATCTTCACTTGGTGGTGGCAGGAAGTACACAGAATGATCCCTCCAAACAAACGAAAACCCTGAGGCGCCCTAAACAGCCAATGTATATGGATGCCCCAAGCTCCCCTCTTTTGTGGTCTCGATATGTGAGAACTCTCTGGAAAATGCTGAGAATGGGGTGTAGAGCTGAGGACCAGCAGACGGGAATAGACCAGAGTCGACTCCAGCTACAATGCAGCAGGATGCCCGCCCAAAATCACCACTTTGGCCATTGAGGACTCATTCTTCAGACAGCTGCTGCACTGGCCTCCCACAAACGGCAGAGCATCCCACATGAAGCCGAGTCTACTACTTGCGATGACGGTCGAGCGCAACGTGCCCGCCTGCAAGATCCTGGGTCAGTCGCATGATTTGATCTCTTGGAACTTACACTGCATCCTGGTCCTTGTGCTCTGCAACACACCAGTTGCGCCACAAACCATCCCCAGACCATCTGGTCCCTTGACGATGTTGGCATTCCGCGATTTACGAATGACGCGCCACATGGAATGCCCAGCAGAACACATATGGCCAATAAATCCAATGAAAGTCACAGGACCTGGCCGTTTAAACCTCTTTAAGCAATCCTCTGAAGCTGCTGGTGTTGTCAAACTCAAACGCAGCTCTTGGTCTGCTCTTAACCCATAGGTGTCTGAGAAACAAGGAAACACCCAGCAGGAAGTGATGACCTGTTTGATTTAGACTCGCATATCCTCACTGGGAGGAGTTTTGTGGTTATCCTGCCGAACAAGATTCCAAATAAGAAAGATTCTTCCGTATATGCTGCCCTGCTCCATTTCCATGAAAAATGAGGCAGATCTGTGTTTTGATGCATATAGCTGTCTATAGATAATCCCTTACCAAAAAGTAGCATACTGTAATAAAATAAACTTTAAGTAAAGTTCAAGTATATTTTTTAAGTATACTTTATGTACAAGTATACAAATACCAGTGTACTAGTAGTATACTTGTAAGTGTACTGTTTCAATACTCCTTGGGACTAAATTGGCTCACTTTGTTAGTATATAGAAGTATTTCTTTTAAGTATACTTTTAAGAAATCGTTCAGTAGTAAACTTTGAGTACACAACTAGTTTAATCCAGTTTGTAGTTTGTACTGCAACTATACTAAAAGTGAATATATCGGTATACTGATAGTTTTAACTTTAATTAAAAGTCTTGTACAAGCCGTGTTAAGTATACGTCTCAGTAAACTACTAGTTTATTATAGTGTTCTTTAAGTGAACTTTACATCATACTTTTTAAGTACATACTACTATGTCCCTATTTAGGTAGTTTTAATAATTGGTATATATTTTGTTATATGAATATCTGAACATTACAAACACTATCCAAAGAAGAAGAACAGGGTATCTGCTAGTAAACAAAAACATTTTAATTCTAGCTTCATGCATTCTTTTTTAGAAACCACACATGGTTATAAAGCTCTTTCTGATTCTGATTCTGATTCGTGAATTAATACCATACATCACAGTTAGACGACTAAGGATACTTTGTTGTTATTTTATTGAAATATGTAATACACCTGATAAAATTAGAGAGGATAATAAAAAAAAGGTATTATTGTACACCAGTGCAGGGTAGTAAGTAACTGATTACATATAATCTTGGATTACGTAATCAGATTCCAAAAATAAGTACTTGTAACTAGATTAGATTACATGATTAAAATCACTTAAAATCAGACTAAAGTTACTTTTTTATTTTATGACGTGATTGCAGTTTATTCACCCACAAATAGCAAATTAATTATTTACAATTCATTGATTCTCCCTAACTCTACTTTTT
Source organism: Cyprinus carpio (assembly GCF_018340385.1). NCBI lineage: Eukaryota > Metazoa > Chordata > Actinopteri > Cypriniformes > Cyprinidae > Cyprinus > Cyprinus carpio. Next base: position 5,696,615 of record NC_056611.1, read on the forward strand.
CATCTTTTCAATGTTCCCTTTCTAAAATAGCCTTCCACCTTCTATACATTTAGAATATAAAACACAGAAATTACAGTGCAGTTTTGTGGACATTCACACAGATACCAGTCATGTGGATATAATTACACAGAAAACCGAGAGGCCACGCAGCATTTGACCAATGCGTGGATTTACAATTTTTTTTTTTTTTTTTTTTCAATTTTAGTGTTTTTCTCAACATTTCAGCATTGCTACTATCAGCCACTTATGAACACATTCATGTTTATTTGACTTCTCACTCAATGAGTAACACTGTGTGTTTACTATGACTTTGGAAGGCTTTTGTCTTTAAATACACAAATTAATGCTATTTCTTATTTGCATATAGCTGCAGAAAGTAGTCAGATTATATTACATAAAACGATTTAAATTCTTTAATGTAATTTTGAAACAGTCACAGATTACAATTTGTAAGTAATCTACTCAACTCTGTTGTACACATTTTAAATAAATAAACGATCTGTATTTAGAATTCCACTCTAAAAGCTGTAATATATACATTAATCTTTTATCCTAAGCAACCTGCATTGCACTGAATGAATACACTTCATCAGTTCAAGCTTTCCCAGAGAATTGAACCCATGATGTTTCTAGCGACTGAATTGCCATCATAAAAAGAATTTATCTAACGGAAAGTATTAAATGATACATGTAGAGGAAGACTGAAAATGTTATGCTATTACATGGTAAAAAATGTCTTCTCAAAGTAATGAATTGCCTGATATACAGTGATGAATTAGATCAATCAGGTCACTTGAGTGTCCATTTTAAGACCAGTTTCTATGGGTTCTGCATCTCAGACAAACTCTCTCGGAGCAGAATTGGATCTCACAGCAGAGAACTTGGGGTTTTTGTAGATGCGTTCTTGCTTCGGCGGGCAGTTACAGCAAAGTAATCCTCCTCCCCCAGTAAAAAGCAAGCCAGCCGATCCCCAGCCGACATACAGAGCTGCGCCCAACTCCCTCCGCTGGGCCTCCACCATCATCGGGTTGTAGAAGTTCTGTATGGTCGTGTGTGCCGCCCACGACACTGGGATCAGACAGAGAAGTCCAGAGATAATTAGGAAAATGCCTGCAATGATGCACGCCTTTGCTTTGGACCCTTGGTCCTCAATGCAGTTGGTGCACTTCCCACCGGCCAGAGAAATTACGATCCCAAAGAGTCCAGTCAAAATGGAGATGATGATCATCACCCCCCCCCCCGCTTGGAGATCGGAGCTGAGCGCCAGCATGGAGTCGTAGACTTTACACTGCATTTGTCCAGTGCTCTGCACCACACAGTTCATCCACATGCCCTCCCAGATGACCTGTGCTGTGACGATGTTGGCCCCAACGAACGCAGACACCTTCCACTGGGGCAAAGCACACGATAATGACCCCCAGCCAACCCAGCATGGCTGTGGATATGCCCATAATCTGGAGTCCTTGGGAGACCATTTTTAAACCACATGCAGACTTTAGAGTGATAAAGCAGACGAAAGTGTGCAACCAGAGGACTTTTGCTATTTATAGGAAAAGTTTTAAAAAAAGGTGGAGTTTGGTTCTCATGAGCTGATGATTTCTACGCAGAGCCCCTATGATTTGCTCATTTACACTATAAACACAAAACAAATGGCTTTCAAAGGTACAGCAACACTTCAAGGTCCTTCAAGGTCAGTTAAAAAATAGCTTTTCAAAATGACATAAAAGGCTTTATGAAAAATATGGTCTTTATATGGTTGGAAATATACCAATGTATGCGGTCTTCACATTTTATATGATAGGTAGATAATAAGTGCAGAAAAAAACATTACAAAATTCTCTCATTTGAAACCACACAAAGGGATCATTAAAATCTTTTACTGACCAGTTGTGATCTATAATAACTGGAGGGAGATGTATGTTTCCATTCATCTCATTGGATTCACCCAGAAGTATGTGACCTCAAGGGACCCATCTTTACATTAAACCACAGATAAAATATTGCTAATGATATAATGAATTGTTATAATTATGAATTTATTTGTTGCATTTAATAGCACACAGTAAACTGTACATCAACAGGGAAACAATGGTGAATCATAATTATTCATCAACACATCAAAATACCTTTATTGCAGTTACCTCTCAAGGTAGATTTGTGTGTGTGTGTGTGTGTGTGTGCGTGTGTGTGTAGACACACAGATTAATGGCTACAAAACTCTACTGGGCATTGTCATAGTTTATTCACAGGTACAAACATGTGTCTAAACTCTTCGAGCTTCAATGCAGTAAAAACCTACACTTCTACAACGTTAAGCGTAAAGAAAAAAGGGGAAAATGGACGTTTGTGGCCAGAATGCTGCCATCTAGTGATAAAAATAAAAATAACATGACTTCATGTTCAAGTAAAAATCATGTAATGACAGTAATGGCCAGTAGATGGCTGAAGTAGACTATGCGTCCACCCACAACACATGAATGCAAGATTTTATACGAAGAACATTTCGATATTTTTGTAGACATTATTCCAACTATTATATATTATATGGCAGATTTTGAAATATATAGTATATATATTATATATATATATATATATATATATATTTCAAATAATTTTGAAGTATATTTTTTATTCAAGAATGCTTACAGTCTTACACTATTCATTGACGCTTACTACTCATAAGTGTGGGTGTGTGTGAATCTTTTGCACTCCTCATGTAGTTAATACTTCCCATGAGTAGTGACACCTCCCAGATCACTTGTTTATCAGATAATTATCAGGAACCCAACTGTCTTTCTAAGTACAAACTTAACTGTTTGCTAGGTCCAGACTTTTTATCATTTAAAAAAAATTCACATATCCATTTTCATCCGCGTGTAATGAAGCACAAGAACGAATAATATGTGTCTGTAAAACAATTTATTTATTGAAAATGCATATTGAAATGTAGCACAGCACAAATATCTGTCACAAAGCACAACAGGACTTAATTTACATTTTGTATAAATCCTTAAAACACTATATCTGAAAAGGGAATCCACAGTGGGTGTGAATACAGCAAGGAAAATAAAAATAAACAAAACAAACAACAACAAAAAAAAAAGGTATTTACAGTTTGTTTACAATTTTTGGCAGTACTGTGACCTGAAACTTTCTTTGTATTCCACCATTACTATCAAATGTTGGCAGCTGACAGCTAAATTCAACCACATTCACATGCATAGTCAACACAACAGGTCAAAAATGACCAAATTACGGAAATTAAAGTCACTATTTGCAGTACTCCTTGGTTCCTCTTCATACATAGCCGTTGTTTCCTCCAGGCCGAGCTGTGTACTTAGCAGTGTACTGATCTTTAGGAGGGCAGTTTGCACAAAGCAATGACCCTCCAATAATTAACAGTGCCGAAGCAGCCCATCCAATAAACAAGGAAGCTCCCAACTCTTTCTTCTGTGCGCTGATGGTCATGGGGTTGTAGAAGTCTCTTATGATAGTATTGGCAGTCCAGCAGACAGGAATCAAACACAGAACTCCAGCCACGATGAAGATGGCTCCCGAAATGATGCCGACTTTGGCCTTGGCGCGCTCATCCTCGATGCAGTTGGTGCATTTCCCTCCAGCAGACGCTAGCAGGATGCCGACGACACCCACCAGGATGGAGATGACAGTCAGGGCTCGAGCCGCCTGCAGATCTGAGCTGAGGGCCAGCATGGAGTCATACACCTTACACTGCATCTGTCCAGTGCTCTGCACCACACAGCTCATCCAGATTCCTTCCCAGGTTGTTTGCGCAGTGACTATATTCTGTCCAATGAAAGCCGTGACATGCCACATAGGGAGAGCGCAAACCACGATCACCCCGATCCAGCCGATGATGGCCAGGGCTATGCCCAGCATCTGCACCCCTGCTGATACCATACTAGCACGCTGCTTTACTTGTGTGTAAAAGGACAGTCTTCGGTCTCTAGAGCTGCTTTAGTGAACATGGGAGTAAAGCGGGCCCTTTTATGTGAAGTGAAACAAGGAGGGGCCGCATGAATCACTCTCAGGTGCACCGTCACCATGATTTGCCCCCTGGCCGTGGTGTCATTAATCAAGCAAATCCCAGTGACGAGCCTCAGCTCTAATTGCATATGGGTGGATTTGTTTTTGCTGAACGGGACATTTTATGAATCACAATTTTTACGGTTATTCATAGTTTTTGTGGAAAATAACATTAGCGTGACTCACGGTTCAACAAGCAAACAGAGCGTAGGAGTAATCCATAAATAAACTAGAAGCAAGGCAGACACAAATATAATACCAAAAATGGGTGTCCTTATAAGCACGTGAAGGGTTTTGAAAGATGAAGTCATATAACTGACTCTGGGCAATATGTAAAAAAACAAAAAACAAAAAATGAATGAATTAAAATAAAATGAATAAAAAAGATTTTCCCTCTAATACACACACCCAAAAGACTCTGAATATTGATTCACTGTCTTTTCTCTTGTTGCTAATTGCAGATAAAGCTTTAGCTTAGAAGGAGGATTTTACATAACGCACTTCATCTCTACTTACAGATAATTATGTGACAACTGTACCGTTTTAATTATAGGCTTTAGTAAGTTATTCATGTTGAGCAAAGCATATCACATGCCACCCTCTCGCTAATCTCCCTTCTCTTAAGCTTTCAGTTTTTACTCTCAAAAACAACTAGTTGCTTGAATAAGACTGGAAACTTTCTTTTCTTTTCATATTTCATGTTTTTCTAACAGAAGCAGTTCTGAAGAGAGAAACGAGATTAAAAAAAACATGCAGTTGCTGACCTGGTTTCCAGTGTCCAGAGAAAGAGGTGCAATCTTTCCTAAAGCCACTGCAGCACTATATAGTTAAAAGAACTAAAAAGTGTTCACTGTCCGAGGGTTAGCAGACATTTTAGAGGCACATGGTGGAGGGGACGAATCAATCCCAGGTGTTTGCTGTATAGAAAACAGAAAAAAAGAGGGACAGAGTAAGGGATACTGATTGTTTCATAAATGAAAGAAGGCTCTGTTTGGTGGCCAGAAGGACAATAATGGCTCTGTTTTACATGGCAACTCATTAAAATCCCCCTTGGCAGGAGAAAGAGGATACGGTTCCTCACACAAGTACACAGGTAAGGAATGTCTGCAATTAAGGATCCGAGGAAAGATGGTTTGCCAAAGATTACCTTCTCAGAGGGTTGTTTTGAATTCTTTAAAAGCCTATCTAAGACTCTAGTATCCAACTTTTCAATGCAAACATGGGATGGGATTAATTCAGTCGAAATACAAAAACAGCTACTTTCAAGTAAAAATCAATTAATTTGACATTAAAAGATTATGTACAGTAGTCATAATCACATGACCATAATCTAGGTAATATAGTGAATTATACTTTGCAGATTGTTCAAACATCCAAGCGCACCCTTAGTTAATTTAATTGGGTTTGTCCTAACATGTGTTTCTGAACACGCGAGTTCAAAAGGCTTTCAAACTCAAAAAAAAACAAAAAAAAAAAAGGAAATATTACACATAAAAAAAAACATCTAAACATTTAGTTACATGGGGAACTGGCTGGTCTAGTTCTTAGGAAAATGAGTGCATGGGAAATATTACACATATGAAAAGATGTGAATTGTGACAAACATCATACAATATGAGTTTTATAATAACATCAGAAGAGTCAACCTTTGAACCTTTTGAAACCTTTTGAAAATTTGATTAAAATAAAAACAATAATGTCTTGAGATAAGAAATACACAAATGCATTTTTTTCTTCAAAATATATACTTCTACTTCCAGCAGTGAGTCATTTGTCTCACACTCTGTTGACTCCGGTGTGAATACTAATGAAACTGTTAATAGTTTTCTCCCCCGGGGCTGACGGGGGAGAGGCAGCATGCGTGATGTCAGAGTTTCACCCCTGGGCTGTTGGGATGGTAGACAGAGTTTCTGTGGATGATCAACACTGTGATAGCGATCTAGAAGAATCAAAAGACTGATAACTCAGCTGTGCTTTCTAATGATCAAGCATGACCACACAACACTGAGAGCACCTGATGCTTAACCCGGCCAGCTAATTACAGACCGCTGAGTTTCTAAACAATTAATATATTAGAAGAAAAGAAGGACAGTGGACCACACATCAGAAAACAAAACCTTAGATTTTTGTTTGATAAGAAGACTTTAGTAAGCGAATCTTCTCCACTTTCTGAAGGCATATTTAAAATATAAATCTAACGAACAAAAGAACAGAAATGTTTAAATTCAAATAAAGTACAAAAACTAATAATCAATGGACAAGTTTGATATAGTGCAAATGGCGGTAAACGGAAAACCAATAAATTAATCATTTAAAATATTTTTTTTTCTGTAAAGCATTTTCCCAAAACAGAGTTGAACTAGCCTACTTTGAGACAAGTTTAGTTAAAGTTTAAGTCTGGTCTCAGGAAATGACAGGAAGACAAGTGTTGTCCTGAGGTATTCTCTCATGAATATTTCCAGAAAAGCTTTCTAAGAAAATAAACATCTTTCTAATTACATAACGTTCTTACTCTTATTGTTAATGCCTTTCCCACATATCACAACAAATCCCCATACTATTGTAATGCAGACTCATTGAAAATATGTGATTCCGCCTACATTTCTGTAAAACCTGAAATATGTTGTTCCATTTACATTTCGCAGCACTTTTCTGGCGAGGTGTCCACATTTTGCACTATAACAATATCAACAAGTCTAGTTTAATTTAAAAAAGTACTTCCTCCATTAAAAAAAAAAAAAAAAAAAATCCATAGACACTTATAATATGTGTATCTGGCAGCACGACTGAGGCTGAGCCCGCGTCCTCAATCACAACTCGCTCAAGGGAAGAGGCCATGTAACCTTTTCACAATGATAATATTTATTTATTCATTTATTTAATTGTTTTTTAAAACCCATACATCTTATTGAAATACTTCTGTGGCCGCCTCATCTACCTCAGCCATGCTGATCAGGACCTGTCCCGGTGACTCTGATCGCGCCTGACCTGCCTTCCGTTTCCACTATACGCTCTCTCACACATACATACATTCTTCTCTTACATATACATATTTTCTTCAGACATACATACATTCTATATATATGTGTGTTTGTGAAAGGAGAATGTTTGTGTGTGTGAGAGTAGAAATGTATGTCTGTATGTGAAAGGAGAATGTATGTGTGAAAGCAAAAATATATTTATATGAAAGGAGAATGTAAGTGTGTGAGAGTGGCAGAATGAATTATGGCTTGTACTGCCCCTCATACACATTCGAAACTGTTGTAAATTACTGTACAAACATGCACCTTTGTTTACATCTGTGTGTTGCTCGGCAACTACTTTGTTGGAACCACAACTGTTTCTGAGGAGCTACATTGTTTGGTGGAAGAATACTGTTTTTATTAATATCATTATAACTTTATTTGCTCTGTTTTATTTATTTTTTGAAATTCAGTTCTCTCGAATGAATCAAACATACTAGTCCAGAGCTTCCCATAGCCCATGATCCTGAGATCTGGAAAGTCATTTGACTTTATGAAATCAAAATATAATGTCCTTAATAATGAGAATGGAGTATTGTATTTTGAGCAATTTTTGAAACATATGGAGCTATGAAATTGTTTATTGATGCTTTCCTGATTATATTTCTTATGGGACCATACAGATGCACTGCAGGAAGGCTTAATAGTGGTCAGTATTGGATCACAACACTATGGCTTAGTGGATAACATCCAGACACTGGGCTGAAAGTGTGCTTTAACACTCTTTAAATGTAAACCTTCTTGGGAAAGGTCAGTAATTCTAAATATGACTCATTGCAACATTGCTGTTATCACTTTTCAGTGTTGGGGGTAACATATTACAAGTAATGGAATTACATAATCAGACTACTTTTTCCTTCAAGCAACTAGTAAAGTTTACTTTTTAAATTACAAGAAAATAGTTTATTTTTTCAAGTAAGTTATGTATGCTATTTAATATATTTAATTATTGCAGGGACAAGTTTTCCTTTATGTATTATAAATCCAATTTTATTAACCAATGTTTTTGCTGCTGATCTTCAATGATCCAATTCAATTATACATTTTCTTTCTTTTTTCTTTTTTTTTATGCTGAAGAATGTGTTGAACTTTCTTCTTCTGTAACCTATTGTTCATGCAATCCAGAATAGCAGCACAGCTGAAAGGTTTGTTTGAGCTGCGCCCTCTACTGTACAGCCTGAGATTTATTTTTTAAGTGAAGTGGCGTGACATTCAGCCAAGTATGTTGACCCATACTCAGAATTTGTGTTCTGCATTTAACCCATCCAAAGTGCACACACACAGCAGTGAACACACACACACCGTGAACACACACCCGGAGCAGTGGGTATCATAAAAGCTACGCAAAACCATTGCATAACATATTACTTTCCATAAAAATAAATTAAATAATTAACTTTTTAAAAGTTATGCAAAAGTATTGCGTAACATATTACTTTCCATAAAAAGTAATGTAATTAGTTACTTTTTTAGGGAGTAACACAATGTTGTAATGCATTCCTTTTAGAAGTAACTTTCCCCAGCACTGGCTGTTTTGTGGCCTTTACATCATGATACAGTGCAATCATTTTTCTCATATTTTGAGATCTGCATGGATTTCACTTGGGCCGGATCTGGGCCAACACTATGTTGCTGTCTGGGCTGTTGTTGGACATAATAATAAAAATAATAAAAAAGTAATTTTAGTATGCTTTTTTAAAAAAAATCTAAAACTCTGATAATGCTTCTCCTCTGATCCCTCTCATGACCTCTGTCCACTAAAGTGCTTCTTCTTCACCTGTGTTATGAACAAGGTATTCAATACAGCTATGGTTTCAAAGCTATGGTTTCTAAAGACAATATAGTATAGAATGAGTTACATTTATGAGCATTTATTGGAGTGTTTGTCTTTTTATGTCCCATAGTAAACACAAAAAAATATTATTAACTAATGATTCAATTATCAAATTATTGAAATCATGAAATTTTAATTCGTTTTAATATTTTAAGGTTTAGTCTTGGGTAGTGACGGAATTCATTGAAATGACCAGAATCACACAGAACAGAATGAAACCATTATGTCATTTCAGGTAAATGGGTAAACCCAAATTATGTAACTGTGCAAAGCTTATTAATTTAATGAAGTCTACGTTAATAATGTGTTTCCATGTATGTGCAAACAAATGGAAACTGTAAGTGTGCTAGAAACACATTTTCCATACACTATGGATACCTATGATTACTCCCGCTTATATGTCTTACTACTGAAAACAAAGAGGTGAATTGTCTCTACTGAAAGAGGAGTGATTCAGCAGATTTTCTCAAGGACACATGAGACACTAGAGGAGTTTCTTTTTAATGTGGGACAAAAATGTAAACTTTTATATGATGCCAAGGCAGGCAGGTGCCGAAAGATCAACCAGACTGAAATCTTAACCATGTAATTACGTGGGCTGAACAAGTAAGGGAGAAAGAAAGAAATGCTGTGTCTGTTTTTTAGTGCATTGTTTCAAACTAAAAAGTTAACTTTTTGAATAAGCTTCCTTCTTAGGACACTTTTTTTATTTCACTAAGGACAGGTATGTTACATGCTGCTATTCTTCCTCATTGTGGTGTGTCATTAAAAAAACTAAACTAAAATAAACAATTCAGATATGAAGCATTTGAGTGGATCATTTTAATATTGCCATCTGTTACAAGAAAAGTGCTACAAAAAGCCTCAGTCTCTCTTGTACCACACAAAACACGATATCATTTAAGACTCCACCTTCCATCTTCTCTTAGCAGTATAAACACTGTAGAAAGTGTATCTCTCTCTCCCTCCCTCTTTCACCGTTTCTTCATTTAAGCATGTCAAGTCTGAGAACAGCTTTAATATCTGAGCTAATCCTGGATCCTGAGCACCACGGTCTGTGAAAGTGAACAGAGGAGCGAAGCACGATGGCTTCAGCCGGCCTGGAGATCCTGGGGATGCTCCTGACCGTGGCCGGGTGGCTTGGGGGGATGGTGGCCTGCTGTCTGCCCATGTGGAGAGTGGCGGCATACATAGGCCAGAACATCGTCATCACGCAGATCGTGTGGGAAGGTTTGTGGATGAACTGCGTGGTGCAGAGCACAGGACAGATGCACTGCCGTGTCTACGACTCCATGCTGGGGCTTCCCGATGACCTGCAGGCTGCGCGTGCTCTGATGGTCGTGAGTACGCTGCTCGGTGTGCTGGGCATGACTCTGGCTGTGGCTGGGGCGAAGTGCACCAACTGCACATCAGATGCAGCTAACAAGCCGCGCATTATGCTGGCAGCCGGGGTGACGTTTATAACGAGTGGACTGCTGCTGCTAGTGGCTGTATGTTGGACGGCTAACGGCATCATCCTGGATTTCCACAATCCGCTTCTAGAAGAGACGCAGAAGAGGGAGTTTGGGAACTCGCTGTACTTCGGATGGGGCGCCTCCTGCCTGCTGATCCTAGGTGGAGTCATTATGACACAAGCCGTGCCGACAAGAGTGGACTACTCAGGGGTCAAATCTATGTCTGTGAATAGATATGACAGGAGAGATTATGTCTGAGAGGTCTGACTCTTTGCACATGAAGGACCTTGAGAGAAAAGCCAACAAGTCTGCTAAATGATGGCAACAAGCGTTCAAATGTCAAAAACAAATGAATGACTGATGCTGAACTTTGATTACCAATATGGCAGATATAAGATTATTGTTTTTGTTTTCATTTTAATGTATTTGATATTGTCGCAAGAAGTAATTTTGTCATTTTATCTTTTGTTCTAATTTTTGCACAATCCAAATGCTAATAGTTGAGTAGCTCTTAAGTGGTGATAATAAATGCAATTTTGTCCACTAAATTTGCTAAATGAATGTTTACAGTTAATTTTTGAGTCCATTGTAGACATTCTACTAACTATAAGTAACTTTGCAACTGCATGTCAGCTAATTTTCATTAGTTTTAGCAGACTGCTACATTAGGGTTAGTAGAATAAGCTGACAAGTACTTGCAGAGTTTCTTACAGTCAGTAGAATGTCCATCATAATAAAGTGTTGGCAGAAATTACGCAGACAGTCACTAATACTCTAATGACTGCTAGTTGACATGTTACTTATAGTTAATTATAGTTACTGCAGTATCTAAAGTGGAAAATAATGTCAGTTTCAGAAACAGAATAAGAAATACTTAAGATCAATGCTTAATTTCATTAATTAAGCATTAATCGTACCTGATTTTATTTAGACAGGCATTAAATAACATAAAGAAAATAATAATAATAATAATAATAATAATAATAATAATAATAAAATAAAATTTCTAGGAAAAGAGTGCCTTTTATTATTATTTGAAATCAATCCTGCTCTTAAAGGTTAACCACAAATATAAATGATACTCTCCATGTCGGCCGAGACGTGAATGGAGACAATGCACTGGTTGTTCTAGTAAACCTCTAAACCTCTTTGTGCCCAATGCTTTAGTCAAGAGAGCGTAACTGAGACTTGCATGGGTGCAGATAAAAGCACCTGCTATATCGCAGAGCAACTCTTTCTCAAAGTGTTCAATAATTAGGAAAATATGTAAAGCTCTGGTAGGTTAATATGCTAACCTACTTTTGTCTTGAAGTCATTAAACATTATCTTTAAAGGTGCTATAACGACATTTTGTTCACTGTTCATGCAAGTTAAAAATACTGACATAGATGATATACAACAAATGCATCTGATTTGATGTAAATAGAAGTAGAAGATGCTCATTCCACTTGTTCCATATGCTCCAACAACACTGCAAAGGCTGATGCAAGGTCACCAGGCTTCACATACCTATGCATGACTGATTACAGAGTAAGTGTGTGTATAATGTGTGTGTGTGTGTGTGTGTGTGTGTGTGTGTGTGTGTGTGTGTGTGTGTGTGTGTGTGTGTGTGTGTGAGTGAGTGAGTGAGTGAGTGAGTGTGTGTGTGTGTGTGTGTGTGTGAGAGAGAGAGTTAATAATGCCTGATGCTGTTTAGTTTAGAGCTGAGTCACGCTGTCAGGCATCATTGATTCTGTCTCTGTTGTCTCTCAGTCCTCAGTGACTTTACTGCTTCTTCTCAGGTGACGAATCAGTTCAGTCATCACTTTCAAACGAATCTCTGCTCATAGAATCCAAACAAATTAAGTTTGCTCTTGTGGTATCCCTGTTCCGAAGCATGCAACCACTGAAAGTTTTCCTCAAAAGTCTGTAGTCATGCCAGTTATCCTTTAACCAGTTCCCTCTGGGCTTTTGTTATCTATCCGCCATTTGGTCTCTGAGTGGGAAATACCAGATGAAGAGAGCTAAATCATTAAACAAACTCGTTTCCATGCCAAGGTTAAGCTCACTCAAAGTTTAGCCAATCCCCTGAGACTTTTTCCAACATAACTCCACCTTCCTCATCGTTGCATTATAAAGCATGAGCCATTGTGCCGAAAGACTTTCCTTGGCGAATGGAATTCATTTCACAGCACATTCTTGTATAAAACAGAATGGCAGCTCTGGGGTTGGAGATATTAGGGGTCACCCTAGCTGTGTTCGGTTGGATTGTAGGCATTGTGTCTTGTGCTTTGCCTATGTGGAAGGTCACGGCTTTCATCGGGGTGAACATCGTAACTGCGCAGACCATATGGGAGGGAATCTGGATGAACTGCGTGGTGCAAAGCACTGGCCAGATGCAGTGCAAAGTCTACGACTCCATGCTGGCACTCAGCTCAGACCTGCAGGCGGCCAGGGCTCTGTGTGTGATTGCCATTGTGATGGGAGTACTGGGACTTCTGCTCTCCATTGTGGGGGCCAAGTGCACTAACTGCCTAGAGGAGGAGCGGGCCAAAGCCAGAGTCATGATCACCGCTGGAGTCACCTTCATCTGCGCTGCGGTCATGCACTTGATCCCTGTATGCTGGTCTGCTCACAGTATCATCAGATCCTTCTACGACCCCATAATCATAGAGGCACAAAAGAGGGAGATTGGTACGTCTCTTTACCTTGGATGGGCATGTAGTGCCCTTCTGCTGATTGGAGGGGGGATTCTCTGCTGCAGCTGCCCCCCGCAGGAGGAGAATAGGTACGGTCCACCCAGCAGGATGGTTTACTCTGCTGCACGGTCTGTACCACCCGCTGGCTTTGACAAACGAGACTATGTGTAAACAAACATACTCTTTTTGTGTTGCAACTCTGTTCATATGTGTCCTGAACAGAGAACGTGATGATATAGCACAAGACAGTGTGTGTTTCTGTACAGTGAGTTCTGCTGTTTTGCCATTTCATTTGTTACCAAGTTTATGCAAGCAGTTTCGAAGAATCGCAAGTATTATATTATTACTAAAAATAAGCACATGCAAAAGTATGTTCATAGCCACGTGTGTATTGATATCGCGAGAATGTCCTTTTTTGTATTGTGTTACCGATACCTAAAATTTAATTGTTTTAGTATGTTTTTGTAACTTTTCATTACATGCATCTATTTGATGTATAACTTCACGTTCTATCAAGACTTGTAGTCTAATTGTGCCACATTAACTTTAAAACACGTTAATTCATTAAAAAAATACAAATTAATTTGTTTCTACGTTCCATTGTTTTTGGGTCCTAATTAGTTTAATTTATTAACTCTTTCCCCACTTTTTTTTTTTTTTTTGAAGTTGCAATCTATTTTCAGCATTTGTGATCATTTTCACAAACATTTAGTGACACCCAGAATATTTTATTGTATGAATATATGAACATGTATTAAATAAAATAAAAGAACATATACTCCAGTCCACACCACAACGAAACTAAACTCACACACGATATTCGCCGACGTTTAACGCCTCGTGACTAAACAAAGGGCGCCAATGTGAGTGTGCACACCGACGAAAAAACGCGCGGCGTAAAAGCGTCATTTTTAAAAAAGCGCCTCGGGTTCGTTTTTTGGTTTGGCGCTTACAGCGTCAAAAACTATCGACCAATGAGAATGGCGCTTTTGCACGCGTGTCTGGAGCTTCTGAAGTTACAGTAAAAACACAACTTGGGGGCGCTCAAACACAAAACTGTCTTGCTGAGCACACATAACGTAAGCGGCGAAGAAGATATATCGCCAAGTAGCGTCTACACTGCCGGGAAGAAATAAGAGCGAAGAAGATGCAAGGCAAGATGAATGTAGAGTTGCTGGTCTCGTTGGTGTCGGAACACAAAGAACTATATGACAAACGAGACAGCGATTACAAAAATCTTGATAAAAGAGAACTAGTATTTCTAGTATTTCTGTTTTACATTAAGCGCCATCTAATGTCAGGGAATGAATTTGCATGTTCACTCGGCTCATCGTCAGCGAAAATCGCTTGGGTGTGAACACCAAAAGCGTTGAAAAAACGCTGGCGAAGGCGTGCCGGATATTCGTCCCGGTGTGTACGGCCCTTCTGCTTTAAAAAAAAAAACTACCTTCCTGCAATTGTTAATCAATATATGAATGGGAGTAATTTTCATTAAATAATCAAAAAGCTGAGAAAATCATGTTTTTATTCAAATCTTCATCTGGATCAGATTGAGAATGATGATCAAAACATAGATGGAAAACACCTCCTTCAATCAACAACCCATACAACAACGTTAGGCTGTTTTGACCTCTGTCGACATTTCTTTTGGTACATTAAGCAGTTTTGTTTTGTATGTAATGTTTGATGATCGTGTTAGCTAACATGTGCATAAGAAGGGTGACCAAACGTGCCATTTTCCCAGGACACGTCCTGGCCAGGATTTCTATATTGCCTAAAATATCCATGTTTTGGCTTTGTTTGCGCTGTATGGCAAAGTACCGTGAGAGCTCTAGAGAGCAGACGGCTTCTTGTGTTTTTGAATCGCTTTCACAGTACTTTGATGTCATACACCGATCGGTATGCTCAGTGCTGCTTCAGGTCGAACACTAATATATACACGTATTTTCATCGCTTTGACCGTTCTCTGTAGATCCCACTTTCTCAAGCACCACGATTGGTCAATTACGTACAATGTCTGCATGTTATTGGTCAAATAATCATTACCTTCATTAAGTATGAAAACAGGAAACCAAATCCAAAACCTGGATATTTTAGGCAATATAGAAATCCTGGCCAGGACATGTGCTGGGAAAATGGCACGTTTGGTCACCCTATGCATAAGCAATGCTTTTATCATGTGTTTCTGCTTATTTTTCGCTTGTTTATGGATCCAGAAAACCAGTGCTAAATAACAAAACATCAACACCTCCCCCTACTGTCTAACAGTGAAAACATGGATTGGCAGAAAATTCTGTCAGCAGTGGGGAAAGAGTTAACATAAAACTGATTTGTCTCAGAAATGTCTTTGAAAATGCACTGAACGAACATACTGTGCCATCTTTGTTGAGTTGTCCATGGAAAACAATGAAGAACACAGAGTTAAAAGAAACTTTCATAACCTCAATAATGAGGTGATGAGTTGAATCAGCTGTCACTAGGCCTAGTCACCTGACACCTGTTATCAAGGTCTCCTCGGCACGCTCTCTGCACAAGAATCTTGTCTTTGTCAGGGCCCTAATCTAAGCCAGTCCTAGACAATAGGCCTATTTCAGGGATGAAGATGAGGCATTGAGTCATGGAATGAACAAAAACAGAAACATCTCAGAAGAGGAGCCTGAACCTGCTTATGGGCCTTTGAGAAAATCCAAGCATCTTCAAGCATCTTTAGGATTGTAACTTTGATACTGTTGAGTATCATGCAATCCATAAAATACAGTCAAGGCTAAAAATATTGGCCCCTTTGGTAAATATGATCAAAAATGTGAAAATTAATATGCATTGTTAATCCTTTTGGTCTTTTATTTAAAAAATTCACACAAATGTATCCTTTCATTGTAAAATAAGAATTTAAAATGGGGGAAATATCATTATGAAATAAATGTTTTTCTCTTGTTTTTCACACATTGGCCACAATTAATAGCCCCCTTTTATTCAATACTTTTTGAAACATCCATTTGCCAGTTTAACAGGTCTAAATTTTCTCCTATAATGCCTGATGATGAGGTTAGAGAACACCTGAAAAGAGATCAGAGACCATTCCTTCATCCAGAATCACTCCAGACCCTTTAGATTCCCAGCTTCTCTTCTTCAGTTCACTACTCTCAGTTTCCGTAGGGTTCAGGTCAGAGGACTGGAATGGCTATAGCAGAAGCTTGGTTTTGAGCTCAGTGACCAATTTCTGTGTTGTTTTTGAGGTTTGTGTTTGGGTTATTGTATGGTTGGAAGATCCAAACATGGCCCATTATAAGATTTCTAACAGAGTCAGTCACAACTGTTGGAATTTATCTGTTAGGTATTTGAATGAATCCATGATGCCATGTATCTAAACAAGATGTCCAGGACCTCCAGCAGAAATATAGGCCCACAACATCAAAAATACAGCAGTATATTTCATTGTACACATGGGGTAGTTTTTTTTCTCTGTGTTCACCAAACCCATCTTGAATGTTTGCTGCTAAAAAGCTCATTTTTTAGTTTCATCTGATCATAGAAGCCATCCCCATTTAAAGTTCCAGTCATGTCTGATAACTGAATATGCTTTAGTTTGTTTTTGAATGAGCTTGGAGAATTTTTCTTGTAACCCTCCCAAACAACACATGTTGATGCAGGTTCTGTTTACCAATTTTTTAAAGGTTTTCTGAACCAGAGACTCAACTATTTTCTGCAATTCTCCAGCTGTGACCCTTGGAGAGTCTTTAGCTACTTAAACTCTCCTTCTCACCGCACATTAGGACGATATAGACCCATGTCCTCTTCCAGGCAGTTTTGTAACATTTTCTGTTGATTGAATTTCTTAATTATTGCCCTGATGGTGGAAATGGGAATTTTCACTGCTCTAGCTCTTTTCTTAAAGCCACTTCACCAATTTGTGAAGCTCAATTATCTTTTGCTGCACATTTTCTGGTTTTTCTCATTGTGATGGATGATTAAGGGAATTTGGGCTTTGTTTTCCTTCCTCTTTATATTTCTGTGAAACAGGAAGCCAGAGCTGGATGATTTCATGTTTATAATCATGCTGGAGTGCTCAAAATTGTGAATATGAATGGGAATATACTTCAGAGATATTTTACTCATAAGAATTTATAGGGGGGCTAATAATTGTGACCAACGGTATTTGAGAAAAACATTCATTTCATAATGATATTTCCCTCCGTTTTTAAAGTCTTATTATCCAACAAAAGGATACATTTTTTTGTGATTTTTTTAAATAAAAAGACCAAAAGGATTAACAATGCAGATGAATTTTCACAGCCTTTTTTGATCATATTTACCAAGGGGGCCTATATTTTTGGCCTCGACTGTATAAGACATAACTTGCAATGCATTAACACATTAGCTGATGTGTGTCTAAATACAGAAGGAAGGAAACACGATGCATTAAGAGCCAGAAAACCAAAAAACATAAACAAAAGGAAGATGTCCAAATTTTTCTTATTTCGTAGAAATATTTTTATTTTTTTTCATTTAGTACTGCCCTTTGGAAGCAACAGAAGATACTTGCATGTTTCCCGGAACATAAATTTAAGTACAATTTACCTTGATCTTCAAATTCCAAAAGTTTTCACCCCCGGCTCTAAACTAAAAGTGTAATTTAAGTTCTTTTCGGGGTTATCAGGACAAAATGCCTCATACTGCGTATACGCGTTAATCGACTCCAGAGGGTTAATGCATCGTGTTTCCTTTTTAAGCACCAGTGAATGTTTGAACCTTTTTTAATAGTTGTGTTTGAGTCCCTCAGTTGTCCTCAGTGTGAAAAGATGGATCTCAAAATCATACAGTCACTGCTGGAAAGGGTTCAAATATGCAAAAGATGGGGTTCCCAAACTTTCGCATACCACTGTATGTTTAAAAATAAATCTATTTCTTAAGGGTGACATCTTCCCCCTATATATGTTGTGTGTATATATATATATATATATATATATTCTAATGTAGGTAATTTTGTCTAATCAATTAATGCTCAATTAGTGCTGTTTTTTTATAATAAACTCATACACTTATATATTTAACAAATAATAATAATATAATAATAAATAAATAAATAAAAACAGAGTCATATTTGGTGCACAACAGTAAAGCCTGTGTAAAAAAAAATTCTGTGCAAAAATCCTAGAAATTTTGTGGTTCTTCACATTATACACAGTGTATATATGTTATATACTATATAAGGGATAGTGAATAAGGAAATATAAAGTTATGTGTACAGATGACAATGTTGTCAAAAAAATCCCTGTTTACACACAATTACTATAAACACTGTAACACTTTAGATTAGGTTACACGTATTCAGTTATTTTCAATATTCAAGTTTTCCCTCAATAAACTTCTAATTTGCTGCGTATTGATAGAAAGTAATGCAGTTGTTGTAGTTGTTATGTTTAGGTATCTAGAATATAGTCACACTGTAAAACCTGACAAGTCACAGTAACTCAAACCATTTGAGTAAACAGATTGCCTTTACTTAAACCATGTAAGTTTTAAAACTTTGCAATTATGTAATCAAGTGATTAATTAAGTGCTGATTGAGCTTTAGTGATGAACAGCTGCTGTTAACAAACAGCATCACCAGCTCCACTTATTAATAACCAGACTGACTTTATTTCTGTCAGACATCTACAGAAGATCTGATTGAGAATTAACTAAGGTTTAGATGTTGATTTATTGTTTCATTTGAAGTAACCATGTTAGAGATCAGGGTTTGCTTTACTTGGGCTCTTGGACCCTTGATTTCTGTCTTAGATTATTTTGTTTTGGATGTTGTAAACCATGTGTTTCTGAAACACGTTTGTTATAACTCAAAAACCCAGAGAAAAATATGATCAGGTATTGGTTGTTATACAGCATATTGGTGATGATAATCATCAATTATACAGCTGCTCAGAGTTCAAAACTCTTACTAAATAAGTGTTCTATAGTTAGTTCAGTTGATTACAATGAAAGCCATTCAAAAAGTCAGTGGTTCTTTCATAATCAGTTAATATAAAGGCATTTCCAAACAGTTTGGTCTTCTATGGTGTTTACTAGTCACACACAGACATCAATAATCAGAATATGAACCTCAACAATGAGTTCAATAAAAAAAAAAAAAAACATGCTGCAATGCATGCTGGGTACAATTGTAGTACAAAACTCATCCATGGCTCCCAGCATGCTCTGCTGCATTGCTTTTTTTTTTTTTTTTTTTTTTTTTATGGTCACCATTGTTGAGGTTCATATGCTGATTATTGATGTCTGTGTGTGACTAAGTGACATCACAGAAAACCAAACTGTTTGGAAAGTTCTTTATATTAACTGATTATCACTGAACCACTGGCACTTAGAATCACTTTTACTGTAATCAATCCAGCTAATTACACAACACCTATTTCATCAGAGATTAAACTCCAAACAGTTCAATAATCAATGATTATCATCACCAATATACAGTATAACAACCAACATCTAGGTACAGGTTAGATAAAAAAAAAAATGCTAACCTCAATGCAGTGTAAGTTGCTTTGGATAAAAGCAGCTTCTAAGAGTGTGTGTATAACACCTGATGATATTTTCTCTGGGCTTTTGAGTTACAACAAATGGTTACAAAACAGCCAAAGAAAAAACTAAGACAGAAATCAAGGGTCAAGAGCCCAACTAAAGCAAACACTGATCTCTAACATGGTTACTTTTAAATGAAAACATAAATCAACATCTAAACATTAGTTAATTCTCAATCAGATCTTCTGTAGACGTCTGACAGAAATAAAGTCAGTCTGGTTATTAATAAGTGGAGCTGGTGATGCTGTTTGTGTGGGTTGTTTAATCAGATCTTGAGAGATTTAATGTATTTTATTTCAGTTTATCTTATCTAAGGCTGTGTCTGAAGTCAGTTGTAGTTCTTGTGTTTTTCTCTTTTCTTTAGTAATTCTGTTTGTTAACAGCAGCTGTTCATCACTAATTCACAATTATCACCAATTAATCACTTAATTATTTAATTGCAATGTATATCTTCTTTCAGTGAACTCAACTGAATTAAGTTCAGAGTACTCATAACTATTAGTTTTTAAAACTAAAATGGTTTAAGGCAATCGGTTTTCCTCAAACGGTTTGAGTTAACATAACTTGTCAGGTTTTAGTGAGGCTGTGTCTGAAGTCAGTTGTAGTAGAGGTGGATATTTCTTCAGTAATTCTGTTCGTTAACAGCAGGTGTTCATCACTAATGCTCAATTATCACTCAATTAATCACTTAATTACTTAATTGCAATGTATATCTTCTTTCAGTGAACTCAACTGAATTAAGTTCAGAATATTCATAACTGTTAAGTTTTAAAACTTAAATGGTTTAAGGCAATCGGTTTCCTCAAACGGTTTGAGTTAACATAACTTGTCATGTTTTTAAGGATATTTGTTTACACAAAAGGTTTGAGTTACGGGCGTTACTTGTCGGGTTTTTACAGTGTGTTAGTTTTAAAACTTAAATGGTTTAAGGCAATCGGTTTCCTCAAACGGTTTGAGTAAACCTAACTTGTCAGGTTTTTAAGGATATCTGTTTACTCAAATGGTTTGAGTTACTGTGACTTGTCAGGTTTTACAGTGCAGGCAGAAAAAGGCATTAATACAGTATGTGCTCTATAAGTACTGCTAATAAACAGTCAATATGGGAAGTAATATGCATGCTAATAAGAAACTAGTTAATGGTGAATAGTGTTACCCAATCTAAAGTGTTACCAAAAATGCTGTATTATTCATGTCAGGCTAGTACAGGGGTAGGCAATGTCAGTCCTGGAGTGCCGATGTCCTGCAGAGTTTAGCTCCAACCCTGAAAAAAACCCTCACTTGTCTGTAGGCTTAGTAGTAAGATTTCATCAGAACTGTTCAGTGTGGATGCCTGTTTTAGGGTCTCAGTACTAAGTGAGCAATGTTAAAATGCCACTTCCAGCTGTTAAGTATTTTTGCTGACCATGTGCATCCTTTTTTTTGGCCACAGTTCACTCATCTTCTAATGGCACTCAAAAAACAAAACAAAGCAAAAACAACAACAACAAAAAAAAACTCAGCAGTAACTGTGTGATGTTATCATTGCAGCATGGATGAGAATTTAAGGAATCTTTCCAATGCCTCGTTGAACCCATGCTGAAGAAAAAAGAAAAAACTCAGGCTGATTCAGGGACAAAGGGTGGCTCTCCCAGGATCAGAAGGATGCGTCTAATAAAGTGCCCATTGAGTGTAGGCCATCTGACTCAATACCAGTATGCTGGACTACCTTAAAAATAAGATAATCAAAAATATAAATAAAAAATGTAAGGAATGAGGGCAACCTTCCAAAAAAATTTTCATAGCTCCCCTGTGTTTTCAATTTCTGATGCTTGGATGACTCAGAAAACCAGGAGAAGATCTAAGGCTACATTTACATGACAATGATGTAGTCAAAAATGGAAAAGTTTTTCCCTTGCATTTTAAAAAAGTTTCATGTATACACGACAATGATTTCAAAACGATTCACATTTACACCTATCCGCAAATATGGCCAAAAACACTATATTACATATTCCAGGCCAGTAGTTGGCACTGTCACCTTGTTAGTAAACAGTAAACATGTACTCCACCATTGTTGTGTATGTTTGTTCGCGCTTCCCTTTAAAGGGGTCATATGATGCGATTTCAAATTTTCCTTTCTCTTTGGAGTGTTACAAGCTCTTGGTGAATAAAGAAGATCTGTAAAGTTGCGAAGACTAAAGTCTCAAATCCAAAGAGATATTCTTTATAAAAGTTGAGATTTATCCATGCCCCCTGGAAACAGCTCATTCTAACACGCCCCCACATCTTTACGTCAGTGTGTGGGAGGATTTGCATAATGCTGCCTAGATGTGCATGCAAAGAAAGAGGGCGTACCTTTTATTCTTGTTGTAGTATTGTTGTTGCCATCGCCATGTCGTATAGACGGTGTGTGTTTTACTGTGAAAGTGAAACTACTTTGTTTGGCCTTCAAAAAGAGGATGATATCCACTTCTTTATGCCTGGAGCTGATCCGTGCTGGTCGATGAGGAAATACATCAACTTTGCACTGTGGATCACAGAATGGGCTTTCACTGTGGACGAAGTGGCGTCCAGCCCGGGGGCATCACATGTGGTTGCTGTAAGCACAAGGTACGCTGCTTCGTAGAATCCGCCTCAAGCCGCCCGCCTCCTCACACAAAACCACAACGATTTATGATGCTTCTTCGATAAAAAAGAAAAAACACTTTTTTTTCCCCCCAAAAAAAAAAAAATAAAAAACAATTTTAAAACACACGTTTATAATGGGTTTTATGTTTATGTCTCATCGCTCCGGCCGGTCAGGGCATCACAATATGTTAAACCGCATAAACATTTCATTACATCAAATACACAAAATAATGTTCATATGCATCATATGACCCCTTTAAAATTGACACGTACAGCACATGTCTACATACCTAACACAAACTATGCACACGCATGATGTCACCGTTTTCAAAGATTCCCATGTTGGGTGTTTACACAGAAATGATAATGGTGCTGTTTACAAAAACTTGCACTTTGAAACCTGTTTTCGAAAATATGCGTATTCAGTCCACAAAACTCCATTGTCATGTAAACGAACAAGCAAAACGCATAAAAAGTTTCCCATTTTTGGCTGAAATGTTGTAGTGTAAAATAAATAAATAAATAAACTAATATATACAAAAATAATAATAATAAAAAAAAAACTCTTGTAGCCTAATATTAATGTTATACAGTATAACAAATGGAAAGCACTACATTAAATTTTATGACAGATAAAATTTACGTGATGGCAAATATTTGCTTCAGTTCATTAAAAAAAGTAATTGTAGGTCATATTTTAAAATGCAGTACATTTGTAAAAAATAAATAAATAAATAAATAAATAAAACAGTTCATAAGGAAGCCCTGCCCATGGCATGCAGGAAAAAAAATAGTAGGCTAAACTGTGCACACAATTTACTATTTCGTTCCCTCGATTTGCTAAATCGTGCACATGATTTATAAATCAAGAGAACAAATTAGTAAATTGTGCACACAATTAAGCTGTCATACGTTCTGGAGTGTAAATCAAAGCGCACGATGAAAGAGATATCAAAATAGTTATTTTAATAATTCACAGGAGAAAAGTGGCACATCCAAACACAAATCTTCAAACATTACATTAATATTAAACATTAATAGCGGACAAAGAGGAACTAAACAGACAGGGTTTTTAAACACAAGGAAAATAATCAGAGGAATGGAAACAGGTGGGGATTAATTAATTAACTAAACAAGAAAAGGAACATGACTAAATAAGGATAACACAAAAGGAACAGAAAGTCCATGACTGTGACAGTTCGCCCCCTCCCGGAATGGTGCGACTCTGGACCGAAAAGAGATAGTCCAGCGGAGGGAGGGTGGGGGTTCAGAAGGCGGGCGTGGGGCAGGCATGAGGCAGGCAACGGAGAAGGAGCATGGAGCATGTACCAGAGTGGAGTGGATGGAGGGAGGAGCCAGGGAGGAGCCAGATGGTCATCCAGAGACCAGCCAGGGTGATGACCCATGGTGGAGTCGATGGTGGGAGGAGCCATGGTGGAGGAGGAGCCGACAACACCAGGGGGCCGACTGACGGAGACTGCACCGATGGATGAGGAGCCCAGGATGGAGCAGAGGAGCAGCAAGAGAGCCAGGGGTGACACCTAGGATCCGGAGGGCAAGCAGCGGAGCAGAAGGCTCAGGCGACCACTGCAGGCAGAAAGGCGGGGCATCGGAAGACCGCTGCAAGGAGCCGGTGATTGAGGATGGAGGTCGAGCGGAGGAAGGGAGGAGGAGCCTGACAGAGCCGGAGGGATGGAGTGACGAGGCGAAGCCAGAGGAATGGAGTCCCAAGGCGGATGGTCGACGACTGACCAAGGTGGAGCCGGAGGGGACGAGAGAACCGGCTGGAGCTGGTGGGATGCCGAGCCACGGTGGAGATGAGGGAGTTAAGAAGAGCCAGAGCGTACACGATGGAGGTTGAGGTCCGAGGTGGAGTCCAGGACTCTGAGGCTGGAAGGCAGAGACAGGGGATCCTCATGCCAAGGCGGGAGCTGGAGACTGGAAGTCCTGAGAGGACCAGAGCCTAGGATGCGCTGACTGAGGGTGAGAGCGAAGGACAGGCACCAGCAAGAGATGGAGCAGAGGTACTGACTTGTCTAGGAGGAGGCGGTGAGAGGGGAGGCTGGGAAAGGAACACAGGAGGATCAGGGCTGGATGGAACCAGCGGAGATGGAGCAGAGGAACTGACTGGTCTAGGAGGAGGCGGAGAGGGAGGCTGGGAGGCAACACAAAAGGAACAGAAAGTCCATGACTGTGTGACATAAGCAAATTGAGGGAACAAAAGAGTAATTGTGTGCACATTTTAGTACATCGAGGGAACCAATTAGTAAATTATATGCATGATTTATTTATTTTTTCTTGCATCTCATGTGCAGGGCTCCATAGTTTGTTATGGTTTACTACCATAAAATATGTATTATGCCGATAACATAATCGGTCCATTCAAAGATATTCAAAGCAAAATATTAAATGCTCGAAAGTCACTCTAAGAGTAAACATATGCATACCATACTGACATCAGAAAGATCGTCAGGTGAGTGTAAATTTTTACTGTGCAGCTATGTAAAAACATTTAAAATCAGAAAGTTTCTAAAATGAGCTAAAAATGCAAGAATGAATATCTATGAAACGGTTTGGCGCTTATTTTCACCATTATCCAGCAACTGACATCATGCTGTGAATTTACCATAGCAACGCAATGTACCCTAGCCTAATGCAACAGATGTCTGGAGAGACACAGTAAATTAATAACATTCTCTAAAAAGAAGTATTTTTATGAAATTGTTTGTGTTTACGGAAATCCTTGAATTTCATGACAGTGTCTGTATAAACCCTGAGTATTTGAAGGGGCAGTGTCCCTTTTTTCTTAAGGAGTTACAATATTTAATATTTAATACATTACTTCTAACATTACTCATTACTTATATAAAATTACTCAGGCATATTCTGCTTTAAGTTGCAAGATGGCGCCCCCGAGGCAGACGTGTTTGCTTGCACCGCTCTTGAATTTTTTTGTTTCTTACAACAGACAGGAATTACTGGACATTGCCAATTTAGCCAACCATCTTGAATTTACTGGTTTTATACCTCCGGAACTACAACACATTAGTCACTCCCAAAGTCACTCCCAAATACATAGTCTCTATTATACATAGTCTATACTTCTATTTTCATAGTCTACATTCCTACTACTGCAGCATAGTTTTTTATTATTATGTTTCTTACATTGTATGTGTGTATAGTTTGTATACTGTATAGTTTATGTATGTGTGTGTGTAGTTTTGCACTGTCTTGGCATTCACTGTGGACAGCAAAATAAGAATTGCATTACTCAGGTAAACTTGTTTTCCTCACTGGGTATATGACAATAAACACTTTGAATCCTAAGTATTTTTAAGATCATATTGCTTTTTACTTGATTTTATTTACATATGTGCCTTTATGCATAATCAAAAGTAATCATTAGAAATCATTACTTGTGATACTTGGATTAAGTTACTGATAATTTTTTATTATTATCCCCCTATTATTTATTTTTTTTTTTGCAGTACACCTCCACCCAGCTTACCGCATATTCTCTGTATTAATTAAAACAACTTGAAACATTTGGGAAAAAAAAAAAATAGGTGCTGGAAAATTTGCTTAATTTAAGAAAAAGTCAATTATGCACAGCAGTAACCAAAACACTGTGAACTTTGCTACTGTTTATTACCCTTCAATCAGCAAAATGGCAATAATTGTCTAGCCAATATGTGATTTCTGTACTACACATACTAACACAGCTCCTTATAAACATAGCCTTTAATAAAGAGATCATTACGTGGAGTATAATAAAATGACTGATCCTTTCAAAAGAACATCTTACAGTTCTTTGTTTTGTCTGTACCTTTATAAAATACATGAATGTCATTGTGCACAAGCATTGATAAAGCCACTACTGATCAATGCAAAGAAGCTCTGTTTTGTAGTAATTTAATTCCCATAAAACATTCCAGTAATGGAGGGCAGTTTTTGTTCTGGTGTGACTTGCCCTTTGTTTTGTGTAATGTATCTCTCTATCCTGACAGACTCCTCCTCTCTACCTGATCTGAAGGGTATAAAGGAAAAAAACGACATACTTGTTTTGTCACAGATGCACTATGTTTCCTCTGAGGCATGCCTCTGGCAGAAAGTAGGCTTATACTGCAGGTTCCCTCACAGCTGTCCAGTTATTTAACCAGCATCTCTGGCATTGCAAAACGCACACAGATCCTTTAAGAAGACATGTCTTTTACACCTATCCACAGAGTATTCGTACAATTTTTACTAGGTGGCTTTTCGTGCGATATGACCCACACATAACCTTACCCCTAAACTAAACCCTAACAGAAATATGCTAATTATGATTTATGGAGCATATACAGTCGTGGCCAAAAGTTTTGGGAATTACGTACAGATGCATTGGAAAATCTAGACTTAATGCTGGATGTCTTCAGTTTTATCAAGCAGATGGGCCCTTGACTGTCATATACTCATTGACGGAATGTACTGAATGAGTGATCAGATGAATTGCATAGTCCACTCTGTGCCATGAAAATAACTAGAGTCGCCAAGGAAAAATTTAACACTGCATTTAGGTGTGCGTTTACATTAAAGCTGAACTGCTGAATCGATTTCAGTAATCATGGTCTGTTAACTAGCAGGGTCAGAGACCTGTTACGAGCACCAAGGCTAGGAGATGCATTATGTCGGGCTGATTGGGTAGCCATAGCTCTACTTCGACAAGTTAAAAGGAGGCGTATGCTTGAAATCATTGTTCATTCCCTTGTTAAACCCATGGTGACCTGCAAAGAAGAGAAAAATGCAGCCATCATTGCGTTGCCGTTAAAATGGCTTCACAGGTCAAGGTACTGGAGGCTACTAAGAAAGCACCTAATCATCAAACAATTATAGGTTCACTCAAGAAACTTCAAAGAAGGGTTCAATTCTTGTAAAGCACAGGCTTCAGGGCGTCAAGAAAGAAAGGCAGCAGCTTGTAATTATATTTCAGTTACACACAAGAACAAACTAAATGCCAAAGAGATCTATGACAAGTGCGAGTGTTAGCAGTTTCACTTTTTGGAAAATAATATTTATGTAATTCTCAAAAAAACTTTTGGCCACACGGTACATTTTACGTGCACGTCCGTTCATCGGGATCGAACCCTCGGATAGCAATGCTTCATATCCAAGTGGTATAACGCAATAATCTACCAACTGAGCTAAAGAAACAACAAATCACAGTGCACTACGAATTATGTTTGATTACAAAAAAATAAATAGGACAAGTTGACTTTGTGTTCCCTAGGTAGGTACAATGGTAAACTCGCTCCAGGGGTACGTATTTCAGGATTATAAACAAACGACCTTGTTGTATGATATTAGTTGGAATTTGCACAGGTTGTTAGTTAAAGATTTTTTCTCACCTAAATGTACAAAGGAAAATTGCAACATTTTGTTGTTACATTTGCGGAGGTCAGCACCCCTTCAAGATTACAAGTCTATATGCGTGAGGGACATAGGAACCTATCTTTATCCTCATTAAAAGACAGTTCTAGTTATAATAAACTGTGGTCTATGGATTACCTGGGGAGGGTTGGTGGTGGGAGTTTCAGACTTTTTTTGTGAGCACTGACTGTCAAGGAACACGCTGAGGATTAAAGGTTTCTGGTTAAGGATCTTATTGTCTTTCCCTCACCAGAGTGTAGCCAGTGTCTTTTTAGGAGCTGGAAAATGAAGATGTTGTACCATTGCTGAAATATATGCAAAGCAACATGTTTTACGAAGGGAAGTAATGTAGTATGGATGCTTGAAATCATCTCTGTAACTCTTCCTTTATGAGGACGTAATGATGACTAAGAGAAAACCTGGAAACTTGAGCCATGAGGCCATGTTACCTGCAGTTAGCAGCAAAGCCAAATACACACCAGTAATCATCAGAAGATCATGTAACAAGTGCAGGTGGCAAATGGTGGCACGTAAGGGACAGAACAACAGAGAAACAGCAGAGTTACACAAATGCAATTTTCAGAGGTTTCCCCAGCAACAGCTGTACACAAAGCGGTGCTGAGCTCACAAATGGTGCTTTATCAGGAATATAACATGCAAGATTAAATGAAAATGACATCGAAAATTTAACAGACTAATTAAAGATAGTCTTCCTTCAGAAATACACTGATATAAAAACACACGCGCCTCGTTTTGATTTTTAAATGTGCAGTACATGCTTATGTTTATTCAACGAAGCCTTTTGGGAAAATCAGTCTGTTTTGATATTGTGAGCGTTTCACAAATAAATAAATTTATGAGAAACACATCCCACAACACAACAACCTGAGCCCAACTTCAGTCTACTCATCACCTTAACTTTAACTCCTTCGTTTGTAGATGAAGCCATAGCCAGACTGATAAACAAACAGCAGAACGGAAGTTAACTTAAGGGCCAATTTGACGCGTTTGCCCGATGAAACCGCCTTATAAGTAAACTTACACTTATTCTAAGTTAGATCCACTATTGTATGATGCTGCCGTATGGCAACATATCATAAAATACCTTAAAATTATATAATTTTTTTCAGTTTTTGCCGTGCGGTAGAGGGTAAATAATTTGAATAAAATTTACATGCAGGGCTGCTAAAATAATTAAACAAAATTGAGCAGCATTTTCAAGAGAAGCTATTAAACTTTTTCGATTTTCACCTTTCATATATAATATGAAACATAATTCACAGGATTAAAGAGTATTATTTTACAATTAAGGGATAGGGTTAGGGTTAGGGTTAGTGCATGCTGTGTCAACAATCATTACCAATAACTGTGAATGAATGAGCAGAATGATGCTAACATCACAGTAATTTACTGCTCTTGTTTTCCTGTGAATTCACATTATAGTTCGTTATTAACTGGTGCCACTGTGAAAAATTTAGTTCTTATAGTTGTTGTTATTAACCCGAAGTCACCATAATGGTGATTAGTGACTATTATTTGTTTGGGCTCTACCTTCATATTAAAATTTCTGATCTAGTCATGCACTGTAAAAAGTGATACTCTATATTTACTCAATAAAATTGTGGCAACAGATTACAAGCAATATTATTAATTAAATTTAACACATAAGAATTCATTAGAATTAATCAAATGAGATGCTTAGAAATTAACCATTCAAAAATGAGTCAAATAGCACAAAAAAAAATAAAGTTTTAAAGTTTAAAACAAAAACAAAACAAAAAAACATTTCTTTGAGAAAGAAAACAAAACACTATGCTAATGAATACTATGTTATGCATACCAGGCCAGTAGTTGGCGATTAAGAAACACAGCGCAAAAATGTAATTCACAAATTCATGTTTTTGTTGCTTACATGGAGATGATACAAGCATAGTGTTCAAAAGCTTTTGTTTTCAAGCCCCCAAAACAGAGTTATTGAAGACACCTGATGTTAACAAACAGAAACACTGAAGGAGCATAATCTACATTTTGGTTACCATTACGGTGGTCAGTGTTTGCTTTAGTTGGGGTCTTGACCCTTAAACTTTTAAACAAATTTTTTGGTTGCTGTAATTGTGATACAGCAGTTAGACAAGACAATAAGAATAAGATCATCTGGTGTTGCTTGTTTTGACATCATTTGATCTGGATTTCTGAGTTGGTTGTGTCTTATCAACAACAGGCGATCCTTTGGCTGTACAGTATAAGTTCTGGTATTTTCAGCATAAGCAGAGAGATTCTAAGAAGCATTTCTGATCAAAACATTTTAAAAAAAAACTTTTTTTTCATTTTAGGCAACAGACATCAAGAATCAGGCTGAGAACCTCCACAATGTAGTGACCATCAAAAAGCATGTTGCACTGCATTCTGGGTGCCACCAATCAAAACTCATTTATGGCTCCCATCATGCTTTGTGGCATGAATAAATTATTAGATTAATTGTCTTAGATTTATTCTTAATATTTTCTTTTTATTTTTACTTTTTATGCATTTTTTTAGTAGCTTGTTTTGTGATGCTTGCAGTTAGTCCTGTTAATCTGAATATGCTGTTCAGTCACCATTCTTGAGATTCAATACGCTGGTTCTTGATGTCACTGTGTGTCTAAAAGAAGGTTTCCCTTCCCCACTACAATTTCTTTTTTTTTTTTTTTCTTAATCAGAATTCTTAAACTCTGGATTTAACAGGAAATTTCAGGTCTCCTATTGTTGAATTACAGGGGCTTTCATATTGAATGATAATTTAACTCAGAGAACAGGCTCTATTTACAATAGTTATGTAAAATCATAACCAAGACCACCTGAACAGCTTTACTCTTGGCATACTGAGCTGTTATAATTCAGTTACAACAACCATACAAAATGTAATATTAAAAAGTCAAGGGTCAAGAGCCCAACTAAAGCAAACACTGACCACTATATAATGGTAACCCTATAAATTTACCCCTTTTCTCCTTCAGTGATTCTGTTTGTGAACTTAAGGTGTCTTCAATAACTCTGTTTTGGGGGGACTGAAGACACACAAACTTCTGAACATGATGCCTGTATCATCTATGTAAGCAACAAAAATGTGAATTTGTAAAAAGTTGACGTCATGTGCATGCATATAATGTTTTCACAGGGTGTTTTCATGATCGCCAAATACTGGCCTGGCATGTATAACATAGTATTCATTTGTGTGTAAATTTTACTTAATTTTTTCATGTTCTTCTAATCATTTTGAATGGTTGCTTGTAAGCATCTAATTAGATTATTTCTAATTAATTATAATGTGTTAAATTTAATTAATAATATTGGATATAAAATTTTAAACAATTTTATTGAGTAAATAAAGTGAATAATTTTTTACAGTGTGTCAAATGAACACATTTGTTGAATTGACAAGCTGGAACATGAAATAAGCTAATTTCCTGACTTTAAGGTAGTCACACTATTCTTTCCACATAGCAATGGTCATCTGGCCCAGCTCTGGTACTGGCGGAGTCCATCGGTTCAAGTTCTGCATCCCATATTGAATGGGCTGAAACATTCCTGGGTTTAAATGCTCTACCCGATAGCATGCCGGAGTACCAAGGTAATCAAAGGTAAATGTCTTTGGTGGTCTCCTCTCTATCATAGGCCATCTGCACCCCTGATCTCCTTCCTCATTAACTTCACTAAGCACTGTAAAACCTGACAAGTCACAGTAACTCAAACCGTTTGAGTAAACAGATTGCCTTTACTTAAACCATGTAAGTTTTAAAACTTTGCAATTATGTAATCAAGTGATTAATTAAGTGCTGATTGAGCTTTAGTGATGAACAGCTGCTGTTAACAAACAGCATCACCAGCTCCACTTATTAGTAACCAGACTGACTTTATTTCTTTCAGACGTCTACAGAAGATCTGATTGAGAATTAACTAAGGTTTAGATGTTGATTTATTGTTTCATTTGAAGTAACCATGTTAGAGATCAGTGTTTGCTTTAGTTGGGTTCTTGACCCTTGATTTCTGTCTCAGTTTATTTTATGGGCGTTGTAACCATGTGTTTTTGAAACATGTTTGTTATAACTCAAAAAACCCAGAGAAAAATATGATCAGGTATTGGTTGTTATACAGCATATTGGTGATGATAATCATCAATTATGGAGCTGTTCAAAATCTTACTAAATAGGTGTTCTATAGTTACTTCAGTTGATTACAATAAAAGCCATTCAAAAAGTCAGTGGTTCTTTCATAATCAGTTAATATAAAGAACTTTCCAAACAGTTTTGTTTTCTGTGGTGTTAATTAGTCACACGACAGACATCAATAATCAGAATATGAACCTCAACAATGGTTACGAAAAAAAAAAACATGCATGCAATGCATGCTGGGTACTATTGTAGTAAAAAACCCATCCATGGCTCCCCAGCATGCTCTTCTGCTGCATTTTTTTTTTTTTTTTTTTATGGTCACCATTGTTGAGGTTCATATTTTGATTATTGATGTCTGTGTGTGACTAAGTGACACCACAGAAAACCAAACTGTTTGGAAAGTTCTTCATATTAACTGATTATCACAGAACCACTGGCTCTTAGAATCACTTTTACTGTAATCAATCCAGCTAATTACACAACACGTATTTCATCAGAGGTTAGACTCTAAACAGTTCAATAATCAATGATTATCATCACTTACAATATACAGTATAACAACCAACATCTAGGTAAAAGTTAGGTAAAAAAAATGCTAACCTGAATGCACTGTAAGTTGCTTTGGATAAAAAAGCAGCTTCTAAGGATTATTGATTAATGTATAACACCTGATGATATTTTCTCTGGGCTTTTGAGTTACAGCAAATGGTTACAACAGCCAGAAAAAACTAAAACAACAATCAGGGTCAAGAGCCAACCAAAGAAGCGAAACACTGATCTCTAACATGTTTACTTCAAATGAAACAATAAATCAACATCTAACCCTTAGTTCATTCTCAATCAGATCTTCTGTAGACATCTGACAGAAATAAAGGGAATCAGTCTGGTTGACATTAATAAATTGGAGCTGGTGATGCTGTTTGTGGGGTTGTTTAATCAGATCTTGAGAGATTTAATGTATTTTATTTTAGTTTATTTTATCTAAGGCTGTGTCTGAAGTCCAGTTGTAGTTCTTGTGTTTCTCTTTTTCTTCAGTAATTCTGTTTGTTAACAGCAGCTGTTCATCACTAATTCTGAATTATCACTCAATTAATCACTTAATTATTTAATTGCAATGTATATCTTCTTTCAGTGAAACTCAACTGAATTAAGTTCAGAGTACTCATAACAATTAGTTTTAAAACTTAAATGGTTTTAAAGGCAATCGGTTTCCTCAAGCGGTTTGAGGTTAACATAACTTGTCAGGTTTTAGTGAGGCTGTGTCTGGGGGTCAGTTTGTAGTTCCTTTCTCTCTTTTCTTCAGTAATTCTGTTTGTTAACAGCGGGTGTTCATCACTAATGCTCAATTATCACTCAGTTAATCACTTAATTACTTAATTGCAATGTATATCTTCTTTCGGTAGACTCAACTGAATTAAGTTCAGAGTACTCATAACTGTTAAGTTTTAAAACTTAAATGGTTTTAAGGCAATCGGTTTCCCTCAAAACGGTTTGAGTAAACCCAACTTGTCATGTTTTTAAGGATATTTGGTTTACACAAAGGTTTGAGTTATGTTACTTGTCGGGTTTACAGTGTGTTGGTTTTAAAACTTAAATGGTTTAAGGCAATCAATTTGCCTCAAATGGACGCAGTAAACCCTAACTATTTAAGGATATCTGTTTTACTCAAATGGTTTGAGTTACTGTGACTTGTCAGGTTTTACAGTGCAGCGATATCGTTGACTTGATTGCAAGTGTGCACTGATACCATTTAAACTGAACTGAGCTGCATGATGACATCACTGAATTCAATGATGATCTGCCTTTAACTGTCATTTTTGCATTATTGACACACTGTTTTCCTAATTAATGTTGTTCAGTTGCTTTGACACAATCTTTTTTTGTTAAAGTGCTATATAAATAAAGGTGACTTGACTTGACTTACTGTAGATAATGATAACTTCAAACTCTTTTGCAATTTTTCTCTGAGAAACTCCTTTCTGATATTGCTCCCACTATTTTTGCCATAGCATTGGGGAATTGGTGATCCTCTGCGCATCTTGATTTCTGAGGGGCTACTGCCACTCTGAGAGGCTCTTTTTATACCCAATCATGTTTGCCAATTGACCTAATAAGTTTGCAAATTGGTCCTCAGCTGTACCTTATATGTATATTTAACTTTTCCAGCCTCTTATTGCTACCTGTCCCAACAATATATATATATACTATATATATATATATATATATATATATATATATATATATATATACTATAATATATATATATATATATATTTAATCCTTTACCATCTCTGGGTATCAACAGTTCCTTTGGATCTCATTCCGTTACTGTTTTATACCCTCTTAAAAATACATTTTGTAGTTGTCTATCGACCCCCAGGAGCCACTAGGTAACTTTTTGGATGAATTAAGTATGCTGCTCTCAGCCTTTCCTGAGGATGGTACTACCTAGTTATGCTTGGAGATTCAACATCCACCTAGATAAACCTCTATCTGCTGACTTCCACCTCTGCTTGCCTCTTTTTGATCTCAACGAGTGTCCCAGCTTCTGCTACTCACAAATCAGGCAACCAACTGGATAGCACACATGACACTTACTCCACTGATCATGTACTGGTTACTCCACTGCACCTCAGATCACTTCCTCCTCCTCTTAACTCAACTGCGGTCTCTGACGCATCACTTACCCCTCCACATGTCATCTTCGGCGTGGCCTCACGGCTCACTCTCACCCTCGGCCTCTGCAATGGTTCATCTTGGCTTCCTTCCCTAAACTGTTAGCATCTTTTGATGCTAACAGTGCTGCAATACTTTCTGCCTCCCTCTTACATCTTGTTTAGACACTGTTTGCCCTTGTCTTCCAGGCCAGCCCGTACCTTCAGCCCCTTGGTTATCTGATGTTCTACAGCGAACCTGCCGTTCTAAGCTTAGAGCTGCTGAAAGGTTGTGGCATAAATCAAAAATACTACTGACCTTAATGTGTATCAGTCACTCCTCTCTTCCTTTTCTACTAATGTCTCCACTGCTAAAAAGACATACTACCATAACAAAATTAACAGTTCGTCTAACTCTCGCATGCTTTTTAAAAACATTTTTCCTCGCTCCTTTGTCTCCTCACCCCCTCCTACTTCATCTCTAATAGCTGACGACTTTTACATACATTTTCATTAATAAAATTAAAAACATCAGTGCATAATTTTCCACACCACAATCCATCAAGCACATCTCACAAGCAAACATACACTCATTCACATCCTTCTCTTCACTCTCTGAGCGAAGTCTCCAAACTCATCCTTTCTAATCATCCTACTACTTGTCAGCAGTCCTATTCCATCTCGTCTCCTTCAAGCCATTTCTCCTGCAGTTGTACCTGCACTCACTCACATCATTAACACATCCCCTTCAAACAGGTGTTTTCCCTCATCATTTAGACAGGCTCCTATAACTCCACTTCTTAAAAACCCACCCCACTCAACCCATCTCTTTTTTAGGGAGCCTTTACAGACCAGTTTCCCTTCTTCCTTTTCATTGCAAAAACACTTGTGAATGAGCTGTATTCAGCCAAGTCTCTACCTTTCTCACACAGAACCAGCCTCCTTGACAGCAACCAATCTGGCTTCCAGAAGTGGACATTCAACTGAGACTGCCTTGCTCTCAGTTGTTGAAGCCGTAACTGGCAAGGCGGAATCAAATCTTCAATACTTATCTTGCTTGATCTATCTGCTGCTTTTTGGCTTACGGTTAATACCAGATCCTCCTGTCAACCCCCTACTGACAAGGGCATTTCAGAGACCGCCTCCAGTGGTTTGAGTCTTACCTATCAGATAAGGTCCGCTGAAATATCTTGGAGGTGAGGGTGTCAAGTCACTTAACATCTAACTACTGGGGTGCCTCAGGGCTCAGTTCTTGGACCACTTCTCTTCTCTGTCTGCCTTGGCATCATTAGGGTTCTGTCATTCAGAAACATGGCTTTTCATACCATTGCTATGCACATTGACACTCAGCTCTACCTCTCATTCCATCCTGATGATCCTTCGGGTAGCTGCTTTCGCATCTCAGCTTGTCCTAGCTGAGACATTTCTTGCTGGATGAAGGACCATCACCTTCAACTCAACCTTGCCAAGACAGAACTGCTTGTGTGTTCCAGCAAACCCATCGTTTCTCACAATTTCACCATCAAGTTAAGGCACATCAACCATAACTCCTTCAATAACAGCCAGAAACGGCGGGTTATGATTGATGATCTTCTTTCTCCAGACCATTGCCTAGGCTGTCCGGTCCAGATTTGCTTTATTCAACATTAAGAAGATCAAGGTCCTTTCTTCGGACATGCTGCACAACTCCTTGTTCAAGCTCTTGTTCTGTCAGGCTGGACTATTGGCAGCTCTCTTGGCAGGTCTTCCAGCCAGTTCTGTAAACCTTTACAATTAATCAGAGCGCCAGCAAGATTAATTTTAATGAGCCGAAAAAGAATACATGTCACACCTCTATTTATCAATTTTCACTGACACCAATAGCTGCTCGCATAAAATTCAAGGCATTGATGTTTGCATACAAAACCACCACTGGCTATTGCACCCCTTTACCTAAATTCATTACTTCAGACATGTGTACTCTAGAAGCTTGCGTTCTGCAAAAAGTGAACATGTGATTGTGCCATCCAAAGCTGAAGTCACTTTCTGGGACTTTTTAAATTAAATGTTCCCTCTGGTGGAATGACCTGCAACTCAATCAGGCAGCTGAGTCCTTAGCCATCTTCAAGAATTGGCAAAACACATCTCTTACATCTTTATTTGACCCTTTAACTTTTCCTCACTATTTCTAATTCTATTTAAAAAAAATCTTCTAATCTTTTGTATTCTATCTATTTTCTTTTCATTTATTATACAATTATAAAAACAAACTCCAACACTAGCTTGCTCTATTCTTTATCTGTTTTCTTTTTTATTTATTATATTATTTAGAAAGCCCTTGCTTTCATTATGCTGTGTTTAGGAAGGCTAACTGAGACTTGTTATAGCACTTACATATCATTGCTCTTTTTTGTTGTTTTGATTGCTTCCATTGTCTAATTTGTAGAGATAAACTTTGGATAAGCGTCTGCTAAATGACTAAATGTAAATGTAAATATACTTAGGGTATTTGATAGGAAACGAACATCGACAGAATCCGTTTCTGAAAGTGCTGTAATTGTTTATGTGATCACTTTGCTTGTAGAAAGTTATGACAGACCAAAATCATCACAGCTGCAAAGTTAATAAATATGTTTATGTACAGCCACGTTCACACAGCAGCAGAATACGGTTGTTAGTCCTGTTTTTGAGTCCTTAAAAGGGTCATATGATGTTGCTAAAAGGAACATTATTTTGTGTGTATTTGGTGTAATGAAATGGGTTTATGCAGTTTAAAGGTGCTGTATGTAAGATTTTGACTCTACTAAAGCATAGAAATACCATAATATGTTTGCAGATATTTAAGAAACATGCTAGGATTAACATACAGATGGTAGACAACCAAAATGGGTAATGCATGTACACGCCCGCCGCGGGGCTTGTGGCGTTCTTTAAATCAGTCGGCGATGTTAAAATCATTACGCTGAGAGCTACCGCCAGGTGGCGCAAA
The DNA here is from genome assembly GCF_018340385.1 of Cyprinus carpio. Lineage (NCBI taxonomy): Eukaryota > Metazoa > Chordata > Actinopteri > Cypriniformes > Cyprinidae > Cyprinus > Cyprinus carpio. The sequence goes on from NC_056611.1 coordinate 5,734,010, forward strand.
GGGATGGATTGCGAACTGAATGCTTAGCCAAATGAAAGGAAGACGTAAAACAACAATAACATTATAATATACATTATAACATCCTTAAAGCCATTAAAAATAGGATAGTCTTAGGCTACAGTCTACCTCATCAACAAAAAAAAAAAAAAAAAACCTTTACACAAAGGCTCTTATGCATGCTATTGTTTTAAACAGTCGTATATATATATATATATATATATATATATATATCCATTTGCACAAAATGTTTTCATTTCGGTTCATTCTTCCTTTAAAAATAATAATAATAATTATAATAATCTTCAGGTTCCATTTGCACAGCGAAATGAGAACGGTCCAGCATTTACAAATAATTCTTATTAACTCTGTTGTTGTATTCTTGATTTTTCAAACTGCTAACACGTTGCATTTTTTTAATTATGCCTTTACTGTGTGATAATAGTGTGAATTGTGACTTTGGTCAGCTGGTGCCTCTGGCGCACATATTCATTGGAAACAGCAGTCATTCACCGAGCCATGCGGTATAAGCAGCCGAACCACTTTGGCATAATTTTGCTAATTATTATTTTTTTTTGTGAAATCCAAAGCCTATTTTACCTAATGAATAAGAGTTTAGCTTCAAATGGGCAACATGTTTGGATTTGTCCCGAATGAAGAAGAGATAAGCCAACCTTATGTATAAGCTTTAAATTATTTTTAATTATTATTATTATTGTTGTTGTTTATAAGCCTATATTATTATATAGCCTGCTGCAATTATATTTATCCATTAGAATTATACTTATTTGTAATTCTTGTTCTGTTCTGATCATTTTTTTAAATTTAAAGGATTTGTTGTAAAGTGAAGGGGCTAAAAATGTCCTGTTGGTACATTAGCCTATAGCATTAATGGGCCTGCAAGGTTGTATTTCTGAATGTAATAAAATGCAACTCTGTAAATGTAATTTTATTTTTTAAGCGGGTTTTCGTGTATGTTTTTATCCAGCTTTATTTTTTCCATTGCATCTAAAATGACTTTGTGCATCACATTCACTTCCTGAACAAACAAATATAACTTCAGATCTGCCTCCTGCGATGCTCAGCTGTGGACGATTTCAAATGTTTGATATAAAGGTTGCTGTCACATTTATATAGGAATTGTTCATTAAAAAAAAAAAAAAAAAGATCAATTTATATTGTTAGTTTATGCTAGCATACACTCAGAGTCTTCGGATACTATACAAGATACAAGTTCATTTAGGCTAGCATGCACTGTGACATTTACCCGTTTCAACTTATAAACTCCTTGAGATTTTAAAGTCAGTTTAATAGTATTGAAATTCAAGTTGAATCTCGAAAAAAAAAAAATTAAGTATTTCTATGAATTAATAAGTTAGCATGACTTTTTCATCATAGTATTTTTACGAGCTGTATTCGTTTTCTGAAACCAAGCACCCACTTTTTCTTTTTTAAATCTATGAATGCATTTCGCATATCTCCTACAACCTACAAATAAGGGGCTAATAGGGTTCTTTCTTTAATTATTTATTTATAATGTTTATTCTTGAAGAAAATAAGTCTTTATTCTTTAATAAAATAAGGGATCAAATATTACAGCAATGTAAAATACTATAGGCCTATATCCTTGCCTGCAGTTAAAAGTTATATTTGCTTTGATTCATCCATTTATGTTACAATCAGCCTATTCTAAAATAAAAATGCATTAATGTCTCATAAAAAATGCCATCGGTCTGAATAAATTTTACCATTATAGAATTGGGGTAGTAATTTAGGAGGTTAAAAATACAGTGAAATAACAAATGGCATGGGATTTTAAAACTATGACAACTGAAGGTCTATGAAACATTTGATGCATTTTTTAAACAATGGCGCTTAAAGTTTTCAACTAAAATATTACTATTTCAACCATATAGCCTGTGAATAAATAAATAAAATCCATACTTTTCAGTGAACGAACACTGAGGTGTAGGTTGCTTCTGGTGTTTGGTTGTACTTCAATATAATGAGCTCAAGTTTGGGATAGCCTACGCAGTTGTATTTGTTTTTTTTTTTTTACTCTCTATTTAACAGCATTAACTTACAATGATATACGTCTTCCTTCAGGCAGACTGAATGTTTTCCTGTCTTGCAAAATGTTGGGTCAGTTTGCTTGTGAAGTCCTTCGCTGTGAAGTGGGAGCAGTTCTGGAGTTCGCTTGGTCTTAAAGCCTTCCATAGCCTTCACGTTCACAAATAACAATGATTTAGGCAAAAATAATGATTGAGTATCAATTGATAATTTGTTGTATTTTTGGTCTGAGTGTATAATAATATGGGCTGCGGGAAAATAATAGACAAAGAGAAGGGCTGCTGTGAGTGCAGGCATGTTTCAACAGTAACATGAGAACACACCGTTCCTCACAGCCAAAAAACGGGCGAGAGTTCAGTTCAGCTGGAGGGGGGCTGGGGGTAGTTCTGTAGCATAGCTTGTGGGGGTCGAGATAAAGGTGTGAATTTCTTGCTCTTTCATATGGACAGTCTTATGGGGTTCAAACTTGCAGAACAGGTTTAGGACAACTTTAAGAAAGGTTTGATCATGAAATGTTGACTACTGTATAAGCGCCAATAAAGTTTGTAGTTATTATAACTTAATTTCAGAGGAAGTTGCCTTAACTTACACAAAAAAAAAAAAAAAAAATTTTTTGCATTAGGGCTGAGGCGATAGGCCTATGGCCTAAAAAATCCCGGTTTTTCACAAAAAAATCCACAATTTAATCGATTTTTTTTTTGCCCCCTAGCAAAATCAATATTCAAATGACAAAGAAATTGTTCAAAAGCAGTTTTAATATAAAAATATATTATTTTTAATACTAGCCCATCATGCCATCCACTTTCGGCGTTAAGAGCTGTTCAGATTAAAACTGGCGGCTTCGCAGTGAGTCAGTGTCATGGGCGGACAGACCAAGTGTAGGCTAAATCAGTTTCCTAGTCTATATTTTCATCTCACGTTATGCGTGCAGCTGGTTTAGGTTATGTATTTATTTTTATTTCTTATATCAATTATTTGTAAATATAGCAGACACTGTCTAACCCGTGTCTACACGGACCTTGTTCATATAGGGTGAAACATCTCTCACTTTCGGCAGTACAGTAGGCCTATGTGGCCGGTGGAACAGCAACAATTCCCTCAGCTCCGAGCATTTAATAATCACTAAGCTCAGCGTTCATTGATACCAGAAACACTGCTCCGCCTTTAGCCTATTGCATTGTGTCTATTGTTCATGTTGTTAAACAAAACCGTTTTCGTACAGCTCCCCTACAAATTTTAGGCATTGTACCAAACTGCATCTGAGGCTGTATCCCTGCAAATGTTTGACATATTGACACCAAACTTTGAATGTGCTATTATCACCTCACACATGCCACATTAATTTGGTTGCAGCGCCACCTATTGTTCAAAAGTGATAAGCCAATAAACATATTACTAGTGGTTGTATTTATGATTTCTCAGCCATTTTGACTAAAATAATCTTAAAATGGTCTTAATTACTCATTCCTGCGGATTGGTCTGAAGCTTGCTTCTGTGAGTGCTTGGCCCGTAATTTCTGCTTGCAGCTATATTTATTATTATTATTATTATTATTTTGCGGTTCTGTAATAACTGAATGTCAACAAACAAACCAAGAGAGAGATCACATCATGATGCTTATTCAAATGTGTTATCAGCAGAAAGCACAAAAAAACTGCTACTTCAAAATTGGATTCAACAATATACAAATGTTTACTGTAAAATAACTACACAATAGTTTAGAAGCAAAATTACACTGAGTTACTAAGAAGCTCAAGCACAATTAAAGCAAACATTTATTCAAGGCTGAGGCTGAAATCAGTTATAGTCCTTGTATTTCTCTTTTCTTCAGTGAGGCTGCTTGTTAACAGCAGGTGTTCATCCTGTCTCAATCAGCTCTTAATTAATCACCGAAATTATCTCATTAACTTTAACTCTTTGAGGACTTGGGATTTGACTTAAAACTTGCTTGTGACTTGAAAGAAAGGAATGACTTGGTCCCACCTCTGGTGTTGAAATCAGGCTAGCTGAGTTCATGGGTGGAATAAACATATGGCAGGACTTTTAATTTCTGACCCCTGGACTTCCCATCTCTGATTAAAATCCATTACAAACAGACCCCATTTGTTGCATCCAGTGGGGACATAATTACAGATTATAATGACTAATGCTGTGGGTTCTCAATTGTAGTCCTCGTGCCCCCAGCTCTGCATATTCTGCATGTCTCTCTTTGTTAACACATCTGATTCAGATAATCAGCTCCTTAGAAGTGAGCTCCGTGCATGAACTGTGTTCCCCATTGACATGGTCCCTACACAGTGTTCATTGCTCCTACTCCCTGAGCAGGGGGAAATCTGTTGATTACCTCACTTGAACATTCATTTCCAGTTTCGCGGCTGTACTAACATTTTCACACTGCGGGCAGAAGTGTGATATCATATACCTCTGTAAATAAATACAATTTAAATTCATGTCGCACACTTCAATGCACTTTGAATGGAACATTCGTTTGCCCCGACCTGGAATCATGGCGAGGGTATCCTGTGATAATCTCCCGCCGCCAGGGGCACTACGTTCAAATGAACAAGCGTCTGAAGCCATAAAGAGAAACATACAAAAATGTGCAGAGCAGGGGGGTGAGGACTGGAATTGAGGAGCAGCTGTGATTTGGACTTATACATTTTTACATTTTTAACAAAAATGCAGAGGTGGGACTTTCGTCACAAGCAAGTCTTCAAGCCATATTCCAAGTCCTCAAAGAGTTAAGTTAATGAGATAATTAAGTGACTAAGTAAATGATTGTGCATTGTGTGAATGGATACCACCATAATTGTGGGTCAGTCTTTGCTTAAGTTGAGCATTTACCCTTTTACTAATTTAAAGTAAATTGTTTCTATGCAACTGCAATGGTGTTTCATTCAGCCATTAAGTCCTACTAAACAAGTCCTGCCACTAAGCAAAATGCCACCATAATGTAATGTAAAAACAAAAGAAAACTGTATCAGCTCAGGCTTTTAGATGTGAACACTTATCATATGGTCAACAGTGGTGACAATAATTTTTCATACTGCAGTGCACAATGGGAGTTTTTACTTTGGCGTTACCCAGCAAGCATTGCAGCATGAAACATTTTGTTGATTGTCACCATTTTTGAGATTCATTTTCTGGTTCTTGATGTCTGTGGGTGTCCAAATAGTAGAATTTTTTATATCCATTACATAGATTTACAAGGTTGATTATGGAAAATCTAAATATATAAATGTGAAAGAAAATTATTTTTTTCATCATAATCAGACCAGCTCATGATAACTAGCTCTCATCAAATAAAAACAGCTAGTACCTTCTCTCATTGTAGAGTACTGATCTCTCTGCTTTATAACACCATATGCATTGCTATGCAGAAATCTATTATGTGAGTCACAGCGGGTCAAGAGTGCAACCAAAGCAAACACTGATCTACATGATGGTGGCATCATTTTAACCAATTAAGCATCAACATCTGATCCTCTGTAATTCTCATTAACATAGGTGTTCATTACTAATTCACAATCATCATTTAATTAATTTTGAGTATCATTAACTTTAACTCTTTGGAGACTTGGGATATGTCTTGAAGACTTGCTTGTGACTTGAAAGTCCCACCTCTGGTGACAATCAACAAAATGTTTCATGCTGCAGTGCATGCTGGGTAACACCAAAGAAAAAAACTCTCATTATGCTCTGCAGTATGAAAGCATGTCATCACTGTTGAGGATCATATGATAAGTGTTCATGTCTAAAAGCCTGAGCTGATGAAGTTATCTCTAGTGATCACTAGTTTCTGCTTATTTACTTCCATAGAGTTATAAATACAGCTAATACCATAATTACAATAAATATCCATCAAAAGTGATGTTTCATTTTCTTTGTTCGGTACTGGAATATTGCCAAGGAAAATTGATGCTGTTCAGTTTGAATGTTACGATCACCGGCTGGATTTCCCACGAGTTTCTTCAGAGGGCATTCCTCCTCACATTGTTATCACTCCCTCAAAACTACATTCCCCATAATCCTTTGTCTGGACTCTTGATCATTAATTGCATACACCTATGTCGTGTTACCTCATCAGTCTCACTGTATTTAATGCCTGGTTTTTCACTCAATCGTTGCTTAGTAGCCCAGTCTTTGGTTTGTTGTCTCCTGCTTCTTTGAGTCTGCTTTCTGGTCCATTATGTCGTTGCTTGGTTTTCCTTGTTTCCTGGTTTTGTCTCAGTTTTCTGCCCTATTTGCTACCCTTTGGTAGTGATGGGAAATCAAGGCTTTCTGAATTGTTTGAGGCTTTCATGGTGTGCTAGAAAAAGCCAGTGGGGCTCGCCTGCAACCCTCTTTACGGTGGACATCAACCCCTTCCCATCAAGTGTAGGCGTCACAGACCACGCCATCCTGACTTGCAACCCCGCCCACGTCAAGTGTGGCGTAAGCAAGTACGCCCATATCAATCATTCTCCTCATGTGATTGGTGATTTCCCAATCCCGTGCCTGGGAAACCGGAGGTATGTTGAAGCAATTTGTAGGAGTTAATGGGATCTAAATAAAATAATATTGTCCCTTCGTTTACTAATACACGTTTCTTATTTTGTAAGGATGTCTAGGCTAAAATGGCTGGCAATCTAATATATATTTAATATGTCTAATATCAGAACTGATTTTTGTCATCATAACAGCTCTAAGCAGCTATGTTGATTAAAGTAGGCTTATTGTCAATTAAAACTTTTAAACCTTACCTTGTTCAATTTATGTAATGAGATAAATTCACATTTATTAAAAAACGATGATTTTTGACCAGCCTACCAAGGCAAAATTGAAATACATCAAATTTAAAGGGGACAATTAGATTTTGGTATTGTAAAAGTATGCAAATTTATTGTAAAAGTTGGTGTGTATAATTGTCATTTACAATTTTTAAAGATTTCACTTATCATAAAGTGTTAACATTTGAATGATAGAATCAACAGTTCCCCATTATGCAGTAGGCTACACATACTTAGGCTGAATAAAGATTGCATTGATAGATTATATAAGTAACATGACTACGGTGACCTTCAGGCCTTGTTCATCACAACTTGATATGAAACATGTCAGGTCCTCCACATACTTAAAGATGAATGAAAAAAGGCGTATTGTTTCATTGGGTATTTTATATTTATTATTTTACAAAAATAATTACATGTACAATTTTCCAAAAAAAATAATAATAATAATAATATACACCACCAGTTTTTTTGAACAGTAAGATTTTATTATTTTTTAAAGTCTCTTCTGCTCACCAAGCCAGTTTATTTGATCAAAACACAGCAAAAACAGTGATGTGAAATATTTTTACAATTTAAAGAACTGCTTTATATTTGAATGTATTTTAAAATGCAGTTTATTCCTGTGATCAAAGCTGAATTTTCTTCATCATTACTCCAGTCTTCAGTGTATTAACAAAAATAATAAAATGTTTTTTGAGCATCAAATCAGCATATTAGAATGAAGGATCATGTGACTGGAGTAAGTCACCTTTAATCCTGGGAATAAATTTAATTTTAATAGAAATATAGAAAATTGTTATTTTAAATAGCAAATATATTACAAAAGCAAAATATTATACAAATATTTTAAAATTGGACTGTTTTTGCTGTGCCCGGTTAAATAAATGCAGGCTTGATGAGCAGAAAGATATTTCTTTAAAAACATAAAAAAATCTCACTGTTCAAAAACGACTAGTTGTTTAACAAAGGTATGCTCCAAATATTATAAAAGTCTGAGCAATGAATGAACAGCTGAATGATCAGATAAACAGTTCTTGACATGCAGTACACACACATACATACATAGACTACACAGAGAGATTCGCTTGCTTCAATATATCTCCGATTCTCCCCCAGGTAGTCTTTGATGGCATTCTGTTGATTTTTACTGTCCATCTGGAGAACGGCAGGCCTATCCTCCCCACAGAGATAACCCGATGACTCTGTACCAGCTGGACAATGTCCCTTACAAACTTCCACTTTATGTCCTCTTGGCTCCTGTTAAAAATAGAATACATACGTGTTGGAATATGTGTCCACTTTAAAAATTATTTACCTCATCATTCTACATAAACATATTTATGATTTTTAAACCACAAATCAATCAATATCTAAGAAATGCTCTCACCAGCACCTCATGCACTGCATGGCTTATGTGTCCTTCAAGTGAACTGTAACAAGTAATTTTCTTTACTGGTGGAAACTGCAGCAGGGACCCCTTAACCGGGAGAACTGCCTGCCATCAGGCTGGACTGAAAATGTGTAGAATGCTGTAAAACATGACAAACAAACATTATGTGATCTTTTACCGTTAGTATAGAAGAATACAAAAATTTGTGACATACACAGGTTATCCAGCAAGACTCTTTCCAAATAAAAATAACAATTAAAAAGACAAACAATATATATACATTAATGTAATATTTAAAAAATCACTGTATTTATTAAAAATAAGATTCATAGTTTGAAAATAAATTTTACTGTGTGTGGTTGTGGTGGTGGGGTGGGGGGGGCAGGTAAGTACATATGTGAGAGGGATGAAGTGTGTGTGTCTGAGTGGGTGAGATGAGTGTTATGTGTGGGGAAGGGTATAAAAAATATTGCACATTGATTCATAGTGATTTATGTTTGTAAGACTTGTGCCTTCTATCCTATCTATCTATCTGTCTCTCTATCTATCTACACATGTATGTATGTATATATGTATGTATTTGTGTGTGTGTGTGTGTGTGTGTGTTGTTAAATACAGCATGCATGCCGCGAATACATACATACATATATACATACATGTGTGGTCTCAGACCCCCCAACATAAAAACACTCATCTCACCCCCCACCCCAAACACACACACACACACACACACACACACACACACACACATATATATATAAGTATATTTGTTGCTAGCAATAACGTGCCTGTGTGAAGCTGAAATTAAAAATACTTACTGTTGTTTATGCACATGCCACACAAATGGCCGGACCGCGTTCTTAAGTTGTCGCGTTTGGTAAAACAAAAGATATTTTTTTTACTTACCGACCACGACAAACAACAACTTCTTTTTTTAAGCGGTTGGCAACAAGCTAAATTATCTTCTTATCGATGCTTCTTCCTGTTTCAAAATGATTGAGAATGTGGCGTGTTTATTTTGACATGAGTGGTCTGTGGCGTCACACTTGGATGTGGCCGCAGGCTGCAGCGAGACGCTCCTCGAGCAGAGGATGGTTTGAAAAAGTTTTTAATCTGTGCCAACTTGTGTCATGCATAGTCCGGTCAACGGATTCACATATTGAAGCAGTTCACATATTGATCAATAATATAAAATATACAAGTGTGTGATTATAATTAATAACGTGACGTAGTGAAGTACTTAAAACATTTTGCGTGAGATTTTCTGTGTCTCTGAGACCCCAGATATGGAACATGATAAAAATGTGGCAGGAGTTAATGATGTTACATTCAGTTTCTGTCTGGTGTTGGTATTCTAAACTATTCTATTGAATCCCAAATAAGTGTACATGAGCACACACACACAGCAAGTCAATGTAAGTTCAAACATAAGAGTCCTGCAAAAGCACCATTTTTTTTTTTAAATCCGACTTTGGATTACCCTAATAAACTGCATTTGGATCCCCAATCTTCAAGTCATTACATTGATGCTGAATCGTAACAAACTTTCTGCCCAAAACTTACATGTTAGTGAGTTTGATACTTTCTGAAAACTTTGCTTAACATTTCTTTCTAACACATGAGGTGCATTTGTATCTCTATAATGTGTCATGTTAGATCTGATTATAGGTATCAGGAAGTCTTGAGTTTTTAACACAGTCTGTGTTTTTTTAACTGTCTGTCATTATTTGGTCAGAATGGAGCTCAGTCAACTTCCTCTTGTGCTCTGTGAGTACCCCTTTCTTTGGATGTGTTTCAGTGGATGTTAATTACTCTTATATTATGAATAGGATCAAGTGGTTCAGTGTACCTGGATTTTTTTTTTTTTCATGATATATTGAGAAAAAAAGAGCTTGAGGTAGCAGGTCTGCAGTTAGTGCTGTTTGTTGTGTTCTGGATTGAATCTGGTTTGTTCAGTAAATCAGATTTTTTGTGCTTTGTAATAATGTTTGTTGAATCAGATCTGTTGGTTTGTTCTGTGCAGGTGCTTAGTGTAACATGTGTAACTTAGATATTCACTATTGCACAGTTAGTAAGAGTTTCTTTATTCCTCTGCTTGTGATCAGACTGTCAGTTCCCTAAACGGGTTTCTCTGCTATGATGATGAAATCTGTAAAATATCAAACTGGTGTTCATATTCATCTGGACATATGCAGTCTTTACACAATATCTTGTGCAAAGTTAATCTTTATTACTGTCTGGGTTCAGACCCTTGAAAGTGTAGACAAGTTAAGATGAAAAGGTCTGAACAAAACCTTGAAAAAAAAAAAAAAAACATATCCTAACAACTAAACTACATATCATACTATTATTAGACTGGGTAAGTATTGATGAACTGGAAGGGGTTAGAATAAGTTCACATTTTACTGCAACATTAATTAATTAATTTGTCAACAAATGCTCAAAATGGACCATCAAAATAAAGTGTTACCAAAACTGAAGCAATAGAAACTTGTGTTGTGCAGCTGAGAAATGTTTGCGATAAAATGATGGTGTTTTACAGAAAAGAAGACGAATATACCTTCCTTATGGCCCCAATGCAATATACACATCAATGCTGACATTTTTTCTTTTTTGTGTTGTTTTTAGTGCCTGATTTCAAATATTCACTCTGGACAAACTGAAGGTGAATACATTTCATCACATATTCACATATGAGTGATTCTACACTGTTACAGAAGCTAGCCGTAATAGGTGTTATGATTTTAGAAATTATTATAAATACACATTCATAAGTTATTTGTGTTTGTGACTAGATAAAGAAATAGCAGTGAACCAATAGCAGTGGCGATATGCAGCAAATACTGGCACATTTCCTCACTTAATGAACTGTTCTGAGAAATTAGTGAAAATGTTTCATGACACTAAGTGACTATAACAGCTATAGAGAACAACACAGTCTAACCCAATATAGCATGTGTTTTTGCAATAAACTATATACAGGTCCTTCTCAAAAAATTAGCATATTGTGATAAAAGTTCATTATTTTCCATAATGTAATGATAAAAATTAAACTTTCATATATTTTAGATTCATTGCACACCAACTGAAATATTTCAGGTCTTTTATTTGTTTTAATACTGATGATTTTGGCCCACAGCTCATGAAAACTGAAATTCCTATCTCAAAAAATTGTATATTTCATCCGACCAATAAAGAAAAGTGTTTTAATACACAAAAAAAAAGTCAACCTTCAAATAATTATGTTCAGTTATGAACTCAATACTTGGTCGGGAATCCTTTTTGAAATGACTGCTTCAATGTGGCGTGGCATGGAATAATCAGCCTGTGGCTTTTCTGCTGAGGTATGGAGCCCAGGATCTTAGATAAGCTGACCTTAAGCTCATCAGAGTGTTGAGGTCTTATTGATATACTCAACTTTCTCTTCACAATATCCCACAGATTCTCTGGGGTTCCAGGTCAGGAGAGTTGGTGACCAGTGAGCGCAGTAATACCATGGTCAGTAAACCATTTACCAGTGGTTTTTGGCACTGTGGCAGGTGCCAGGTCGTGCTGAAAAATGAAATCTTCATCTCCATAAAGCTTTCAGCAGATGGAGGCATGAGGTACTCCAAAATCTCCTGATAGCTAGCTGCAGGCTGATCCCTGCCCTTGATAAAGCGCAGTGGACCAACACCAGCAGCTGACGCGTGGCACCCCAGACCATCACTGACTGTGGGTGCACTTGACACTGGACTTCAGGCATTTTGGCATGTCCCTTCTCCCCAGTCTTCCTCCAGACTCTGGCACCTTGATTTCGAGATGACATGCAAAATTTGCTTTCATCCGAAAAAAGTACTTTGGACCACTGAGCAACAGTCAGTGGTGCTTCTCTGTAGCCATTTCCTGCACCGCCTGTGCGGTGGCTCTGGTTTCTACCAGACTCAGTCCACTGCTCGCAGGTCCCAAGGTCTGGAATGGGTCCTTCTCCACAATCTTCCCCTCAGGGTCGGTCACCTCTTTTCGTTGTGCAGCGTTTTTCCACCGCACCATTCCCACAGACTTCCCACTGGGGTGCCTTGATACACAGCACTCTGGGAACAGCCTATTCGTTCAAGAAATTTCTTTCTGTGTCTTACCTCTAAACGAGGGGGGTGTCAATGATGGCCTTCTGGACAGCAGTCAGGTCGGCAGTCTTACCCATGATTGCGGTTTGGTAATGAACCAGGCTGGGAGTTTTTAAAAGCCTCAGGAATCAAGGTGTTTAGAGTTAGTGGTTGATTCAGATGATTAGGTTAATAGCTCGTTTAGAGAACCTTTTTCATGAAATGCAAATTTTTTTTTTGAGATTTTGGGTTTCTTCATGAGGCTGTATGCAAAATCATCAGTATTACACAAACAATAAAAAGCCTGAAATATTTCGGTTGGTGTGCAATGAATCTAAAATATATAGTTTAATTTTATCATTACATTATGGAAAATAATGAGCACCATCGTATCCTTGTACATTTGAGAAGGACCTGTACAGTAAAACAGCTCATTTTATTATTTTATTATTCACATTATTTTTATTGTGAATTGTTGTCATTGTACAGGAAAAATAAACAGAGTAGTGACCATTGAACCTGCTCGACATGTATTCAGTGGAGAGACAGTCACTCTCAGATGTGACATACATAGTGAAGGAGTCACTACCTGGCAATACTACTGGCATAAAGAAGGTTTAAACAGAGTTTTCAGTGATCAAAAGGAACACACATACAGTTCTGTTACTGGGTCTGACACGGTAAATACTACAGTGGATCAGATACAGAACCCCGATCACACTAGTCACAAATGAGTTATAAAGTTACCTGACGTATCAGGTGAGTTTGATCATCTCTTCATATTCACACACAAACACACGTTTAATGTGTTATTAATGAGGGATTTCTCAATGTCAGCTCCAGAGCAGTTTTCTTAAGTGTTTCTTAAGAGGTTAAAAGTGATCAGATTTTTGGGGGCTGAGGACCAAATTTGTGTTGCCCTTTTTATAGCTTTGAATTTTGGCTAAAAACAGGATTCTTACCTTCTGATCTCAAAATGAAGATGATTTCAATTTTGAAATCTTGATAATCGAACATTGTAAAATATATTGTCATCCGGTTTTGTATCTCTTTTTCTTTTCTTTTCTTTTCTTTTCTTTTCTTTTCTTTTCTTAAAAAACAAAATTGGCTCATATAATTGTCAAACAATGTTTTTTTTTTTTTTTTATTGTTCAAAATATTTCCAAAATGACACCCTATGAAAATGGTTGTGATGGCTCTCTGCAACCACGACTCTTTTTAAATAAGCTTTGTAAATGGTGCTGTATTTGTTAACAGCTCCACACGGTAGTCAGAGAAATAAGACCATTTTCCATTGTTGACCTCTCTTGCCATTTAGGATTATTTTGGAAACTGCTGTATCTGCACAAAAAACTAAATGGTATAGTACTTGGTAGTAGATACTAGTTCTTATTTATTAGGTAGTGCCTATTAAATTATGGAAAGCGTTAACATTTTTCTATAAAGCTGCATAGTATCTAATTTGCTTGTCTAATTACTTATTTTTTAGATACTAGTATCTTTTCCATTGAGTACTAGTACTTATTCGCGAACTACTAGTATTTTTAGGTAATATTGCTTATTTTTAGCTACTAGTGTCTTTGTAAAGTTACTGAGTACTTATTCATTAGATACTGAGTACTTAATCATTGGAATACTAGTACTTATTCATTAGATACTAGTACTTAATCATTAGATACTAGTACTTAATCATTAGATACTAGTACTTAATCATTAGATACTAGTGCCTATTTATTAGGTACTAGTACTTATTCATTAGATACTAGTGCTTCTTCATTAGGTACTAGTATTTATTTATTAGATACTAGTACTTAATCATTAGACACTATTATTTATTTATTAGATACTAATACTTATTCATTAGATACTAGTACTTAATTCAATAGTGACTTGTAACTTTTATATTGTTACTAGTAACAAATGTAAAATGTTTGCTATTGACTTCTATGGGGATCCGTCATTGAGATATCAACTATTCAGTTTGACTGTAATTGGTTTTGTTCAGCTAATTGGAATACATACTACACTGTAAAAAAATGATTCACTTTATTTACTCAATAAGATTGTTTGAATTTTATATCCAATATTAATTAAATTTAACACATTAGAATTAGTGAGAAATAATCAAAATTAGATGCTTACAAGCAACCATTCAAAATAGAGATTAGAAGAACATGGAAAAAAATTAAGTAAAATTTACACAAAGAATACTATGTTATACATGCAAAACAAGAGTTATTAGCAGAAGACACCTTAAGTTCACAAACAGATTCACTGGAAGGAGAGAAAAGCATTAAATTTATGGGGTTACCATTATAGTGGTCAGTGTTGGCTTTAGTTGGGCTTTGACCCTTGACTTTTTAATATTAGATTTTTGTATGGTTGTTGTAACTGAATTATAACAGCTAGGTATGCCAAAGTAAAGCTGTTCAGGTGGTCTTGGTTATGATTTTACGTAATCATTGTTTTGTACAGTGTTATAAATAGAGCCTGTTCTCTAAGTATCATTCAATAGCAGCCCTGTAATTCAACAATAGAAGACCACAAATTTCCTGTTAAATCAGAGTTTAGAATTCTGATTAAGAAAAAAAAAAAATTGTAGTGGGAAGGGAAACCTTCTTTTAGACACACAGTGACATCAAGAACCAGCGTGAATCACCAAGAATGGTGACAGCATATTCCAAGTTAACAGACTAACTGTAAGCATCACAAAACAAGCTACTGCTACAAAAATGCAAAAAGTAAAAATAAAGAAAATATTAAGAATAAATCTAAGACAATTAATCTCATAATTTATTCATGCATAGAAGCATGATGGGAGCCATAAATGAGTTTTGATTGGTGGCACCAGAATGCAGGTCTAATATCTTTGATGGTCACCATTGTGGGTTCTCAGCCTGATTCTTGATGTCTGTTGCCTAAATGAAAAAAAGTATTTTTTTAAATGTTTTGATCAGAAATGCTTATTAGAATCTCTCTGCTTATGCTGAAAATACCAGAACTTATACTGTACAGCCAAAGGGCGTAGCCTGTTGTTGATAAGACAAAACCAACTCAAATCCAGATCAAACGATGTCAAACAAGCAACACCAGATGATCTTCATTTGCTTTATTGTCTTGTCTAACTGCTGTATCACAATTACAGCCACCAAAAATTTGTTTAAAGTTTAAGGGGCAAGACCCCAACTAAAGCAAGCACTGACCACCGTAATGGTAACCAAAATGTAGATTATGTCGCACAGTGTTTCTGTTTATTGGCATAAGGTGTCTTCAATAACTATGTTTTGGGGGCTTGAAAACACAAAGCTTTTGAACACTATGCCTGTATCATCTCCATGTAGCAAACAAAAAACATGAATTTAGCCAGATTACATTTTTTCTTTCAATGTTTCTTAATAAGCCAACTACTAGCCTGGTATATAACATAGTATTCATTATATAGTGTTTTGTTTTCTAAGCATCTCATTTAATCAATTTTTGTTTTGTTTAAACTTTACTCTTTTTTCTGTGCTATTTGACTCATTTTTAATGGTTAATTTCTAAGCATCTCATTTGATTAATTCTAATGAATTCTTATGTGTTAAATTTAATTAATAATATTGCTTGTAATCCGTTTGCCTGAATTTTATTAAAGTACATATAGTGTATTATTGCAACAGTATTTTTAACTACACACTGTTTCCTATCATGTATGCCTATGGTGTGTCGAACCAATCCAGAGTAGGTGTATGGGGTGAGGGTTAACATGTGCAACCCATACTATATGAGCTGCAGCCAGGTGCTTCTCGTTTTTTGTAAACAAAACCAATATTTTTGTACATTTTACTTATTTTTTTTCATGTTATTTTACTCATTTTTGAATGATTGCTTGTAAGCATCTCATTTGATTAATTCTAATTAATTCTAATGTGTTAAATTTAATTAATAATATTGCTTGTAATCTGTTGCCACAATTTTATTGAGTAAATATAGAGTATCACTTTTTACAGTGTATGTTATACATGCCAGCCCAGTAGTTGGCGATCATGAAACACCCTGTGAAAACATTTTTGTTGCTTACATAGATATGATACAGGCATAATGTTCAGAAGTTTGTGTCTTCAGTCCCTCAAAGCCTGGTTATTGAGACACCTAAAGTTCACAAACAGAATCACTGAAGGAGAAAAGGGTAAATTTATAGGGTTACCATTATAGTGGTCAGTGTTTGCTTTAGTTGAATATTGACCCTTGACTTTTAATATTACATTTTGTGGTTTTTGTAACTGGATTATAACAGCTAGATATACTTAAGGTAAAGCTGTTCAGGTGGTCGGTGGTTATGATTTTACAAAATCATTGTTTGTATAGGTGTTATAAATAGAACCTGTTCTCTGAATTAAATGAACATTCAATATAGCAGCCCCTGTAATTCAACAATAGAAGACCTGAAATCTCCTGTTAAGAAAAAAAATTGTAGTGGGGAAGGGAAACCTTCTTTTAGACACACAGTGACATCAGAACCAGCGTATGAATCTCAAGAATGGTGACGAGCAGCATATTCAGATTAACAGATGAACTGTAAGCATCACAAAACAAAAAGCTACTAAAAAATTGCATAAAAGTAAAAAATAAAAAGAAAATATTAAGAATAAATCTTAAGACGGTAATCTCATAATTTATTCATGCCGCAAAGCATGATGGGAGCCATAAATGGTTTGATTGGTGGCACAGAATGCAGTTAACATGCTTTTGATGGTCACCATTGTTACATTTGGTTCTCAGCCTGATTCTTGATGTCTGTTGCCTAAAAGAAATGATTTTTTTTTTTTTTTAATGTTTTGAAACATTTGCTTCTTAGAATCTCTCTGATTATGCTGAAAATAACAGACCTTACACTGTACAGACAAAGGCGTCTGTTGTTGATAAGACACAAGCAACTCAGAAATCAGATCAACGATGGCAAAATGAACAACACCAGATGATCTTATTCTTTGTGTGGCTTGTCTAACTGCTGTGTCTAATTACAGCAATCAACAAAAATTGTTTAAAAAGTTTAAGGGTCAAGAGCCCAACAAAGCAAACACTGACCACCCGTAATGGTAATACATGTAGGTGTAGATTATGCTCCTTTATTGATTCTGTTTGTTAACATAAGGTGTCTTCAATAACACTATGTTTTGGGGGCTTGAAAACACAAGCTTTTGAACACTATGCCTGTATCATCTCAAGTAATCAACAAAAACATGAATTTGTGAATTACATTTTTTTGCGCTGTGTTTCTTAATCGCTAACTACTGGCCTGGGAATGCATAACATGTATTCCTTAGCATAGTGATTTGTTTTTTCTTTCTCAAAGAAATGTTTTTTTTTGTTTTGTTTTGTTTAAACTTTACTTATTTATTTTGTGCTATTTGACTCATTTTGAATGGTTAATTTCTAAGCATCTCATTTGATTAATTCTAATTAATTCTTATGTGTTAAATTTAATTAATAATGTGCTTGTAATCTGTTTGCCACAATTTTATTAAGTAAATAGTAGTGTATTATTTTTAACAGTGTACACCAACTTCATACATTTCCTATCATGTTGTATGCCTATGAAAGGCGATCGAACCAAATAGTAGGTATGGGGGCGGTTAACATGTGCAACCCGCTTACTCTAATATGCGAGCTGCAGCCAGGTTAGCTACTCGTTTTGTCCAACAAAGCCAATATTTTTGTATACATTTTTACTTGTTTTTTCATGTTATTTTTACTCATTTTTGAATGATTGCTTGTAAGCATCTCATTTTGATTAATTCCTAATTAATTCTATGTGTTAAGATTTAATTAATAATATTGCTTGTAATCTGTTGCCACAATTTTATTGAGTAAATATAGAGTATCACTTTTTACAGTGTATAACGCAAAGGGAAAATTATGATCGTATTGTAACAAGCTATCTTAATATACATATTTGTGGTATATAAAGTATAGATAAACGATATGATGTGAATAATTACTCTCACGCCTTATCACCACCTTCTCTTGTCTAAAGGAAATTACGTGACATGTATATTTACAGCTGATTGGCCAACACAGTAAAACTCCTTTGACCAATGAGAAACCTTTTGGCACGCCCCTACCTTTTGGCACGCCTCACCTTTCGTACGCCCATTGCTCCAGGCTGCAGTTAGCCACCGCTGTCTCAATGATCCTGCACTCCTGCTGCCACACTGGAGCACCTCGCCAAATAACTGGACGGGTGGAGGGAATTACGGTTACAAATTACAAACACATCACCCTCAGTTTAATCTACCAAAGTGATCGATGTCCTCTAGATTCTTTTTGTCACTGATATAAAAAAAATCTCGTCAATGATACAGTAAAATCTTTTCTGTTAATGCAACCTCCTGATATATACAATGCTGCAGTTTTGCCCCTCCTGTTTTTTTTTTTCTGCACATTTTTTCAGACGGAATAATTCAGACTGGCCCCAAATAACTTTAATATTACGATATCCAGAGTAAATACAAAATGCAGTTTGAAATAATGGGATTGCATTTATTAAGGGTAAAAAGCTGTCCAAACTTACCTGACCCACGCGAAAAAGTACTAGCCCCATCTACACAACTGGTTGTGCCACCCCTTTGCAGCAAACCAGTGCGCAACTCAAGCATAATGGGTAATCTGTTTTCTCACATAACCGTGGAGGAATTTTGTCCCACTCTCTTCTTGCAGAATTGTTTTAATTCAGCCGCACATTGGAGAGTTTTCACCATGAATGGGGCAAGTCGTCCAGATTCTGAAGCTGCAAAGCAGCCCCAGACCATCACACTTCCATCACCGCAAGTCGTCCAGATTCTGAAGCTGCAAAGCAGCCCCAGACCATCACACTTCCATCACCATGTTTGACTGTTGGTATGATGTTCTTTTCATGAAATGCTGTGTTGGTTTTACGTCAGGTGTAATGGGGCACACACTTTCTAAAAAGTTCAACTTTTGTCTCATCCATCCACAGAATATTTGCCCAAAAGTGTATGTTCTTTTTGGTCAGCAATGGATTTAGCCTTGGAACTCTCCCATGGATGCATTTTGCCAAGTTTCTTTCTTATTGTTGAATCATGAACACTGACCTTAATTGAGGCAATTGAGGCCTGCAGTTCTTTAGATGTTGTTCTGGGTTCTTTTATGACCTCCGTTAATCACAGTTCTTTTGTGATTTAACAGGAGGGGGCAATTCATTTTTCATGTAGGAACCACTGTTCCAGGTTTTCTCCATCTGTGATTTGTTAATCACAGTTCTTTTGTGATTTAACAGGAGGGGGCAATTCATTTTTCATGTAGGACCAGGTAGGTTTGGACAACTTTTTTCCCTTAAGAAATGAAATCATCATTTAAAAACTGCGGCTTGCCACTGTACTATTCTTGTAACACAAATATGTTTGACGATCTGAATTCTTAAGTGTGACAAATATGGCAAAAAAAAAAAAAAAAAGTACTTGAATAAAAACTACAACTACCAGCATATATATCTGTCAAATAAAAATAAAGACAATAAGAATAATCTATTTTGAGCCACGGTTTCGGTATGTTTCGGTATGCTATACTGTCAAATAAAAATAAAGACAATAAGAATAATCTATCTAGCTACAAGCAAAAGCACAAATAAATACAATAGAGTAAACTTACAAATAAAATAGACAGTGATTTTCATTTTTTTTTAAACTAACAGTTCTAACAGTTTTTAGGTACAGAAACTGAATAAAGTAATGAAATGTCAAACAGCATCGCATATTTGACTGTATAAATTAAAGACTAATCTTTATTAACATTACAAAAGCTATTCAATCAAGAGCAGTGAGTGATTTCTTTGTTGTTGCTGTTTGATAAATATTAAGAAAGTGCTGTCACTTTAAGAGAATGCACTGATCCAGTGCACTGATATAGTACTTATACAGTATGTTCAGCTACGGCTATGTCTGCTATAGTATACTTACCAAGATGGGCATTTTGACATATTTTTTTGTGTGAGTTTGTCCATTTAAACACAATACTTCAGAGAGAGCTTAATATATGCATGCTTCGGATGAGCGCACGCACAAATCTTCTCACTGCGCGCGCAAGCCTGCTTCCTCTAGTGCAGTAAAGTTGGTTTTATGTTGGACATTCATTAGACATTCATTCTTTTCTTCAGCATTAATTTATATGTTATCACAAAATAGCCATGAATCATGTTGTATCTCATTCAGATCACACTTAAAAGCATAATGTCAAAATTAATAATAATATTATTCGATGATGTAATTGTTTTAAGTATCAGAAGTGAAAAAGTCCTCACAAAACTCCACTTGGGCATGTCAAGTTAGGGAGTCTCAAAAGTGCAAAATCCAAAATAAACTTGGTTAAATATGTGCATTATTCCATAAAAACATTAAAACTGTGATCTTTTACATGCATAGTTTATGTTAGCAAATATATTAAGTACAGATTAAGACAATTTTTAACTTTCATATGATTAACATATATGTTATAAACAAATACACTGAATGTCTTAATGAAATAAATCTATTTAACTTTGTGGTTATTTTTTCTAAAGAGCTCAAATTACCTACTGTGTATTTATATACTGAACAAAATTATAAACGCAACAATTTCGTTTTTGCCCCCATTTTTCATGAGCTGAATTCAAAGATCTAAGACTTTTTTTATGTACACAAAAGGCCTATTTCTCCCAAATATTGTTCACAAATCTGTCTAAATCTGTGTTAGTGAGCATTTCTCTTTTGGCAAGAGAATCTATCCACCTCACAGGTGTGGCATATCAAGATGCTGATTAGACAGCATGATTATTGCACAGGTGTACCTTAGGCTGGCCACAATAAAAGGCCCGGCTATCTAATATGTGCAGTTTTACTGTATTGGGGGGTCCCGGGAGGGGTCCAAAACCAGTCAGTATCTGGGTGTGACCACCATATACTCCGCGAGTCCAACACATCTCCTTCATATAGAGTTGATCAGGTTGTTGATTGTGGCCTGTGGAATGATGGTCCACTCCTCTTCAATGGCTGTGCAAAGTTGCTGGATATAGGCAGGAACTGGAACACACTTTCGTATATCACGCCGATCCAGAGCATCCAAGCATGCTCAATGGGTGATATGTCCGGTGAGTATGCTGGCCATGCAAGAACTGGGATGTTTTTCAGCTTCAGGAATAGTGTACAGATCAGCACAACATGGGGCCCGTGCATTATCATGCTGCAACGATGTAGGGGTGATGGTCATTGATGAATGGCACAACAATGGGCCTCAGGATCTGCAAATCCGCGGTATCTCTGTGCATTCAAAATGCCATCAATAAAATGCAACTGTGTTTGTTGTCCATAACATACGCCTACCCATACCATAATCCCACTGCCACCATGGGCCTTTTCAGATCCCTAGCGATGACATCAGCAAACCCGGCTCAACCGACACGGCATACACACACTGTCTGCCATCTTCCCTGTACAGTAAATTACAGAAATTCTTTTTGATTAACACAAGCCGACATTGTTGCAGCGGCTATCCCGGGTGGCTGGTCTCAGGCCATCTTGGAGGTGAAAATGCTGTGGATGTGGAGGTCCTGGACTGGGTGTGGTACAAGTGATTCTCTTGGTTAGAGGAAGGCCGGTTGGATGTACTGCCAAATTCTTGGAAACACCTTTGGAGACGGCTTATGGTAGAGAAATGAACATTCAATTCAAGGACAACAACTTTGTTGGACATTCCTGCAGTCAGCATGTCAATTGCATGCTCCCTCAAAACTTGCGACATCTGTGGCATTGTGCTGTGTGATAAAACTGAACATTTTAGAGTGGCCTTTCATTGTGGCCAGCCTAAGGCACACCTGTGCAATAATCATGCTGTCTAATCAGCATCTTGATATGCCACACCTGTGAGGGGGATGGATTATCTCTGTAAAGGAGAAGTGCTCACTAACACATATTTAGACAGATTTGTGAACAATATTTGAGAGAAATACTGTAGGCCTTTTGTGTACATAAAAAAGGTCTTAGATCTTTGAGTTCAGCTCATAAAAAATGGGGGCAAAATTAATAGTGTTGCATTTATAATTTTGTTCAGTGTACATACATGCAGCATATATTATACAACTTAGATGTAAAAAAAAATGTTTTGTGTATTTGTTATGAAATGTTAAAATTTTAAAATCTATGTAACTTTTTGTTACATAAAAAGTTTTTGATCCAATGATGTCACACCAGTATTAATATCTACACACACATCTCCCACACATCTTACTTTACATGACTTGGATTTTGGAAATAAGATTTTGTGTATTTTTGGTGAATTTTTGAAATATACAAATCTATATTACTTTCTGGTCATGTGACCTCATGTTGCCACACCCACTGCATTATATTCACACATTGTACATTTTTTCTTTTGAAAATACATTTGTTGTTTTTAGAAAATTATTTGAATTACTGAAAACTTTTTTACTTCTTGGTCATGTGACCTGATATTGTTACACAAGGCCAGTTTATAGACACAAACATTTCTCATACAACAATATCAACATTGCTATATTATGTACCTACCAATCATTTATTTAAGTAGTAATCACTTTTTGTACTGTTGTGTAATTTTTAGTCCTTGAGTAATTTAGTGGGTCCAGTGGGTCCAGTAATTTAGTGGGTTTTCTGAGAAATGCATAAAATAGGATTTGTATGTAGAAAAGGTAAGACCATGGCTATAGGGTTTTTCTTTATTTTTAGAAGAGTGGAGTGTATGCAGGAAAAAAAGTGGGAGACTAAAATCAGGACATGATTCCAATCAGTCTTGAACCTGTGTTCCCATGAACCAAAAGGCCTCACGCATCCTAAAGTAGTGCATGATCCACTGTACCATTCATTCTTGTCCACATGGTTAACAAAAAATAAAAATAAAAATAAAAATAAAAATCATTCACTCAACTTAAATTTTTGAGTTATGTTTTTGCACTGACTCAGTTAAGTAGAATATTAAGTACTTACAACTTGACAAATTGAATGTCATTTGAACTTATGAAGTTTAGTTGGAGTAACTTTATGTAAGGTAAACTTACTTTATTAAGATTTCAGTACAAAAGTTCCATGCAAAAAGCTTTTTTGTTCACTCAAATTAACTTTTTGAGATACCAGCTTCCACTGACTTAAGTTGATTTTACTGGCAATATTATATATTTTCGACTTGACAGATTTAGTTATTTGAGCTTACAAAGTTTACTTGGAATAACATTATGAAAGTAAGGTGAACTTTAATTTTATATTTTTCAGTACCAAAGTTTACATTTTTAAACGTAAATTTTTTGTTATCATTTTGCACTGAAAGTTGTATTTACTTGAAATAATAACAAATGTAGTTATTTGAACTTAGTTTAATATAATTTTCAATACTAAAGTTTGTGTTCATGTAGCCTAATTTGGCTTATTTTCTTAATTCAACCAAATAAATAATTATTATTTCAATATTTCAGTCATGTTCCATAAAAAATTTTATTTCAAATGTTTCAGTCATGTTTCAGCTGACAACTTTTTAATTCCCTATTTAAATTAATTTCTACTATTAAATGATCTGATGTCAGCCATTGAAACATAATTAGAGAATGAATAATCACCTCCAAAAACAGCATGACCTTCACTTATTACTAACCAGGAATACATTTCTCAAAAGAATCATAAGCTAAGCTGATCACAGAGTTCAATTCAATTCAAATTTATTTGTATAGCGCTTTTTACGATACAAATCATTGCAAAGCAACTTTACAGAAAATTAAGTTTCTACAATATCAGTAACAATATCAGTAACAACTGGTGACATTGGGATCTACTTAGGCTTACAATGCTTTTGGGAAACACAGCCCAGATTGACTTTATTTCTTTTATAAGTTGCTTCTAAGAAGTAACAGGAGTTTAGCTCATCCTTTTTTTTTTCTCTCATTTGAAGTCATTATTATAGTGAAAAGAGTTTGCTTTAGTTGAGCATTCGATTTCTGGCTTTTAGAAAATTTAATTTAGATATTTTATTTTTAACAGTTGCAATAGCATTTTATCAAGAACACTTGTGTTTGGACAAATTAAATCAGCTGTAGTTGTTTGCTTATGGCATTCAAATACATTCTTGTCTTATTATTTTTTATTGTGCATTTCTTTGTCTTGTAATTACATGTGTAGTTTTATGTTCTCTGTACCTCAACGCTTTTATCTTGGCCAGGTCGCCGTTGCAAATGAGAAACTGTTCTCAACGTGCTCACCTGCTTAAATTAAAGGTTAAATAATAATAATAAAAAAAATATATATATATATATATATATATATATATATATATATATATATATATATATATATATATATATATATATATATATATATATATATATATACGCCCAATGACTTAAAAAAACACGTTAAATCAACACTGTCTCAGAAACAACATTTTTATATATATATATATATATATATACATTAAACTAAATCAATGTTTGTGATATAAAGGTTGTCAGTACATTAACACTGAAAATAATCTCAAACAGCATGTTTTTTTTGCTGAAGCTTCAAGATGGGGACACTTAAAGATCAATACTCATCAATACTCGTTTTTCATCATTAAAAACTATTTAAGTGGCAATGATCAGATCTGTGTTTGATTATGGCAGTGTGGTATATTGTTCAGCTTCAAAAACCCTGTTGGAAAAAATGGGATGAAATACAAGCCCAAGCTATGAGACAGTGTTGTGGAGCGGTAAAAATGACACCCATTCCTTCTTTACAAGTCCTGTTAGAAGAGATTCCTCTGGAAATGAGAAGGAAATAATTAATGATCAATTATCAATAACCTCAGCTAGTCATAAAGATGATCATCCTACAAAAATGATTTTAATGAATTGTTGGGAACAAAATAAATTGTGTAGAAAAAGTTTTGGATGGAGTAGTAAAGTGTATGTCGAAGAAATTGAGGTAAATAGGTTGAAGATGAGCCCAAAAGTGGTGATTCCTGAAAATGAACCATGGAGCTGGATGTATTCATCCCCTATAACTCCCCTATATAGATTTACATTTGCTAAAATTAAAAAAGTAGAAAGAGAAGTAGATATGTCTTTCAGCATTCTCTAAAAGATTTTAGAACACAACATCCTCACACTTACAACATTTTACAGATGGCCTAAAAGATCCTAGAGTGTGAAACAAAATGGAGCCGCTTTTTAGTTCCAGAATGGGCAATGAGTTGTATAAAGTTGAACATCCAATAACTTGGCAGTATATACTGTTGAAATGATAGCAATAGTTTTGTCCTTGCAGTGGGTAGAAGATTATAAACAAAGAAAAGTAATTAATTCTAAATCCAGTCATCAATACATTATTTATACTAATTACTCAAAAATCCATCAAAAAAGATATTCTTTTTAGTATTTTACAGATATATTCAAGATTGGTTCAAAATGATATTTTAATCAGTTTTATTTGGGTTCCATCACACACAGGTATAAAGGGAAATGAGGACGTAGATAAGTTAGCAAAACAAGCTTTGCAGAGAGAAGAAATAAAATTTAAACAAGTTCCTCAAGTCTGAAATTAAGGTTTCATCGGGAAAAGATTATTGCAGAATGGCAAATAAAGTGGGACAACAAAGAAAAGGGTAGATTTATCTACAATTTAATTAACAAAGTAAGTAAAAAATAAGACATATTGGTAAAACAAGGAAAGAAGAGGTTGTATATAATAGAATATTGCTGGGACATTCCAATTTTAATAGTACACTCAGAATATCAGGGAAGCATCCAAATGGACTATG
This sequence comes from Cyprinus carpio, assembly GCF_018340385.1. Classification (NCBI taxonomy): domain Eukaryota; kingdom Metazoa; phylum Chordata; class Actinopteri; order Cypriniformes; family Cyprinidae; genus Cyprinus; species Cyprinus carpio. The sequence continues at coordinate 5,760,115 of NC_056611.1, forward strand.
TGAAGAATGCAAAGTAGAAGAAACAGTAACTCATGCAATTCTTGAATGTAAGAAATATGAGGAAGAGAAAGAAGTAGGCATTCAAGAATAAAGAAATTCAGGTGGTACATTTTAAATCTTTAATAAAATGTTTTTAATAAATGGGCAAGTAAAATA